>NC_084957.1:17774058-18004058 GCF_949316205.1 Platichthys flesus | reverse complement strand
GGAGGCGAGTTTACAAGCAGCCAAATATTAATTACAACATTATCCCGTAATTAAATATGTGTTGCTGTGGATCGTTGGCTTCTTTCTCTTTTCATTTTGATCTACAGTCCTGGTAATGCACTTGTTTGCAGCTGGTAAACAACTTCACACAACACAAATGACTTCTCCTGCAGTAGAATTGGGAGGGAAATAAATGTTTGAGGCCTAATATTTTTTTCTGAAATTAACAGAGCCGAACGTATGTCTCTTAAAAAATAATTTTTAATGAATTGATCATTTTTAAGTTCTGACATGATTTTAAATGTGCACCATGCAGACCCCACATAAAGAGACTATAAATCCAATCAGCTGACGCACCATAGGTTATAGGTGGAGTTCCGCTAAGATCATATCTTTCAAACTAATTTGCAAGCTCAACAAACGCAAAAGAAGGAAAAAAAGAAATCAAGTGACGGAACACCCCCCCCCCCCACCCCCCTCCCCACAAACATTTATACCTCCCATAATCGCGTTAATTAAATTTCCGTCGAATTAATTAGACACGCAGGCCAGCAGCCATACACAGCCTCCACGCATGGGGCCGATCCACCGTTGGCATTTTTAATGACCCCGTAATTCAATTAACCGCCTCCATCAGCTCCAGCATTGATTTGTGGAGGAAGAGAGAGAGAGCGAGAGAGAGAGAGAGAGAAGGAGGAAGAAGAAGAAGAAGAAAAAAAAAAGCTGCTGAAAGTTGAATTCTGCAAAGTCGAGGCGGCCTGTAATTGCTCAAGACACAGATCGGAGAGAAGAGGGGGTGGGGGGGCCGGGCTGAGGTGGCCGTGTATAAATAGTGTGCTCTCAAATACACAGTCACAACAGCAGGAGTGATCTCACCTCCTCTCCACCCCTCCTATCTGCCGCTGCTGCCAGCCTCAGCCCCCCCAAAAAAACACAGCGCTACGTCCGTGAGCAGTGGTGCCGCTGGTGTGGTGGCGTGTGCGCACAGAGACAGACGAGACGCGACTGTGCCCCGTTGTATTCCTGGCGGTCCACGGTGGATTTCCCCTGACCAGGACACACTACTGAGCGACGGCAGCGACCATGGAAGAGCTTACGGCATTCGTGTCGAAGTCGTTCGATCAGAAAACCAAGGAGAGCACCAAAGAGAGTATCACGTACAGGGAAGTTTTGGAGAGCGGCTTGAATCGGGCGAGGGAGCTGGGCAGCCCGGAGACAAACCTGCAGGACATAGCGGAGGGCACCCACTGCCCGGTGCATCTGTTCAAGGACCACGTCGAGCTGGAAAAGGAGAAACTCAAGGACTTTAATGTTTCCAGAGGGACAGACGGTAAGATTTGGTCTGTTTTTTTAATTTGAACGAACCGCCCCGTGCAGGGGATTGTGTCGGGGAAATGTCTCAAGTTCAGTTGTCTTGAATCGGCAGCGAGGCTTTCTTTTCTTTCTTTTACAAACCCCTGCACATCCGTGCGTAAAACGGTTTTAATTCCACCGCCGTGCGCCTTCACTTCGTACACGGACAAAGTTTACGCATTATTCTCTTTATTAAAACGATTATTTTTACAGAGCAGGAGGCGGGCCCATGGTCCGACCGTCGTTTTAACTATTTGAGGATTGTTTTCAGACATTCAGCCTCGGGTTCAAACGAAAAAAAATAATAATTATTATCTATTGTTTCTGTGGCGTTTAGACATTTTATTTAACCTTATGTAATGAACAATTTAACATTGTTTGCAAAAACAAATAAAGATCTTTCAATAACCCAAATTAAACCTTCAGCATTTCCAATTTACTTAACTTGTTTCTCTGTTAGTATTTTACAGAGCCTTTATTTTAAAATGTGGCTTCATTTAAAAGTATAACTGCAACCGTATTCTGATATAGTTTCTCTTTTGTATGACGTGCAATATTCTTTACATTATGTACCCCAAATCAAATTTCAGCTTCTTATAATTTGAACAATCTGCCGTTAAACAAATGAAAAATGAATTTTCCTTCAAAAACCCTCAAATTTATGAAATATTAAAAATGTGCAGTGAGACAGTTGGACAGGCCGATGTGCAGCGAGGACACGTTCAGACGTTTAGTGAGGGTTCTTTAACTTGTTTCTATATTTATCCTGTAGCAGCAGTGCAAATAAGGCTCTGCACTTTTCTCTATTCTTCCTTTTTACTTTTTCATTAAATCCAGACCACAGGGAGGAAGTCTGTCTCTCTCTGTGTGCGTGAGTGTGTGTTGTGTGTGTGTGTGAGAGAGAGAGAGTGTGTGTGTCTGTCTGCTTCATTTGATATTTATATAAAATCAAATGCTTTTCAGCTGTGGGGGGAAAAAACACACTTTCACGTCAACAAACTACAAACAACAAAATGCGACAAGAACATTGAAGTAATTGCAGCAGTTGTCAAGTCTGTTACTAATAATAACGACACACATAACAGCTAATGGTGCAGCATATAGTCCAATTAAAATATAATAAAGCCTATATACTGACAACCTAAAAAAACTAATAATAAATTGCTCCACATATTTGTATTTATAGTCTGGAGTAACTCCTCTGTGGTTCCCTGGAGCAGGTAATGGGCCTAAATCTTTCTCAGCTTCAGTCGGGACTTTAAATGGCTTATTAATGTGACATGGCACGTATTGACTGATTTACCTTTACAGCTGCACTGACACAACTCACTGACTTATGGAGGCTGGAAATGTGCAGCCACAGGGCCCTCTCTGGAAGAATTAGGGTGTATATGTATATATGTGTGTGTGTGTGTGTGTGTGTGTGTGTTACAGTCAACTAAAAGGCCTAAAGCAGGGGGCCCAGTGTTGGCTATGGGGGCTCCACTACTGTAGGCTATATGTGCGTAAGAGTGAGAGAAAGGCCGTGATGGGTGCGCTTTTACGCGTCTCCCCCAGGAGGCTGTAATGTCCAGTACTGAACGCGTCCTCTCCTCTTCCCCTCTCCCCCCTAACCCCGGGCCGCTTAACAGGGATATACGAGTGCAAGGAGAAGAAGGAGGACGTGAAGTCGGAGGACGAGGACGCGCAGGGCAAACTGAAGCAGCGGAGGAGTCGCACAAACTTCACACTGGAGCAGCTGAACGAGCTGGAGCGGCTCTTCGACGAGACGCACTACCCGGACGCCTTCATGAGAGAGGAGCTGAGTCAGCGGCTGGGGCTGTCCGAGGCCCGGGTGCAGGTGAGGACCCCTCTGCCTGGTGTTTCCCCTTTTACTAACTGACGCATGTGTCTGTTGAAACACGGATCTGCAGACCGAGCCACAACACAGGAAACCACGTTTGTCCCACAACATTTGCGCAGAGACTGTTCGTCTGCAGCGATCACAGCCTCCTGCTCCACCACACAGTGTTACTGTTGCTTTGATGGATATTATTGTAAGACGATGCATTGGCTGATATATTTCTTATAATATGTGAGTGAGATGTTATTCGATTAGTAGTTGCATTCCCCAAAAAATTTAGAAGAAATCAAAATATTGCGCCACAAATGGAAAACAATAAATTCCATGGTTTCCTCTTAAACTTATTTACCCGTAAAATAATTAATGTTATAAAAAGAAAAGGCTAGAGGGGAAGTTTGTTGCCCTTTTTCTCTTCTCTTTCATTCTAAATAATTCAGTTAGCCGGGTTCGAGTTCATGTTGATCATGTTTTCAACCTTGCAAAAAATGCTACAAAACGAAATACTGGCTGAGCCTCAGGTCTTGTTTCAATAATTATAAAATGTGTTAAAAATTACAAAACAAAAAATAGTGTAGGGTTTTTCTCCTGTATCTTCTGTGATGTCAATTCATTATGTGTCCTGCAACATGCAATAAAATTAAAAGCCCATCAGTCTCCAGGCTGGTTGACCCCACAGACCTCTGAGATTAATGATGCAGCCTCTGTCCCCTCCAAAAGCTCCAAGTCTGAAATATTTTTACAATATTCCTGCAGAGATTTTTAACTCTGCTACTCTGCCATTTGTGTGAAATTCTGCAAAACATTGACTGGATGCATTGGGATTCAAATAATTCAAATTTAGGCTGAATATTTAACCATATTTGTCCGGCATGTGTTTCCTGTGAAGTAATTAACAAGGAGCTAAACAGCAAAAACAGAAATTCAGTATTTATAAAGGCAGTGGTTTGGTATTATAGATATCAAACAAGTTTAATCTGCTGTAAATCACCCGGGATTTACGGGCGTCCATCAGCAGGCCTGCAGCCTCCACTCCTACGATCCTTGGAGGAGGAAGAGGAGGATGAGGAGCAGTGACGAAGAAAAAATCCCCAGCAATGATTAAAATGAATGAAGAGCCTGAATGGCTGCTTCAGGGGACGCGCTCTTATGTCAACTCGTATCCCTCCTCATTTTCTTTGTAATATCTGCCATAGGCTTGATGTAGTGTCGCCATAAAAACACATTAGAAATAACTCGATTCTGGCCCAACTCTCGCTGCTGTTCACCATCTAATCGGATGAATCCAAAGCCATCACGGAGCTTTATAAGCCCGTCGACTACCGGTTTGAGTCAAACAAGGTCGGACTTGCAGGGCCACACTTGCAGTTATCACTAATAAAGTGTGAATTAAAAATAATTGATGGTGTACATTTGCTTGGTAAAGACCCCAAGTTTGCGTTTCCTGTGCGTAAAGTGGATTTGGACGCACAGGAGACGTCGTTTGTGTCTTATTGGAAAATTAAGCATTTTTTTTAAAACCCCCATGTTTTGGACACTTTTAGGGACACGCTGCCTCCTCACTCGCTCGCACACACTCGCACACACTCTCCCTGTGTGTTCGAGTGAATTGCAGCCATGAGAACCTGCGCTCCGAGCAGCTGTCAATGAATCTAATTGAAAGTTATGAGAGCTTGGTGAGGAGCAGGCAGTAATTCGGTTAGGACTAATATCTTTGGGTTTCTGGCGCGCTGCTAAATTAAATGTCATTATTCACTGTCTCTAATAAAAAATCAAAAAGGAAATGAGATTAGGGTATTTGTGAAGCGCATCATTGAGTGGTCCTTAATGAAGAAATAACTGTCTGAACCAGTGTAGTTCACTTTGCTTAACATACTGGCGCGTAATTGGAATTGATCTCGGTGCCCGTCTAATATTAGCCTTGATTTATCTGAGGGGTTTACTGTGCGTCTATGCAAAATCACCTGGGATTTTCATGAACACCTTTTCTACCATAATTTAACCGCCGAGCAGCTCACAGCTCAGCGCCCCAACACATCCATGAGAATGCAACGTGGGCCACTATTCATAATAACAACAACTGTAATGATGACAACAACAACAATATTAATAATGATAATGATAACAACAATAATAGTAATAATTATAATAATAATGTTATAATACTTAAATTAAATTAGTATAATATATTTATGCTTATTAAATATCAGGCTGGAACATATTACTTTAACGTCCCCGCAATGTGTGGACATACAATCTTTAGATTTAATTTTAAAGGGCGAAACAATATATCTTCACATCACTTTTTCATTATTGGAAAACGCTATCGACCGCGTGGCTGCCGCAGCCTCATCCACACGACGTCGATCGTCGCGCCACGCAACTTAAAATGGCTCCGCGGCACCTTGACTCATCCTCCTCCTCATTATCTTCATCCTCGTCCTCCTCGTCAGTCTGTGCCCTTTGTGTAATTTCGCATCTGTAAATGATAATCAGTGCGGGGTGTGTGTGTGTGTGTGTGTGTGGGGGGGATAATGTTATTCACGGAGGCAAATTAGGCTGATGATGATTAACAATAGGCCGGAGCCTGAAGCCTGCAGCTCCACAGACACTCAGCACACTGCAGGGGGCTTAACGAGGATTATTTCTCATTTAAAAAAATATCCTTTTAAACCAAATGTCACAGTATAATTCCCATAATGTTCCCCCAGCCTCTGTGAGCCTGCGGTGGATTACTCACTGCTGAGTTTACAGTGAACTTAGTTGTTTTTGATGACCTGTAAAACCACTGTGTTCTCATAATAACTGTGAAGCCCAATGATAAGTTTATAACGTGTTTTATATTCACCTATATCATATTTTACTGTGGGTTATTTTCCATAAATCTTGTTAGTTTCCCATAAATGTTTTTATTATAGAAGTATTTCCTAGTACATTTTTTACCAACTGACAAATTTATTAAAATAACATCTGGAATGAAATAAAAAAATACATTTTTGTTTTGATGTCTTTGTCTAATATAGGATTTACTTTTTCATTCACAGGTCTGGTTTCAGAACAGAAGAGCAAAATGTCGAAAACAAGAAAATCAAATGCACAAAGGTAAATATCCCTTCTTCAGATTTTGTATATTCCTTTTTTGTTTTGGTTATTTTACTTTAACTCTTTGCACTATTTTAAAATTTCTTTTTCACTGCACGTGGAAAAACAACTCTGACTTTCTCATCTCACATAACAACAACTGTCTGGCCGTCTGACAGACATCTTTCCGTTCTCTCCAGGTGTTATTCTGGGCAGCGGCAGTCACCTGGACGCCTGCAGAGTAGCACCCTACGTCAACATGGGCGCTCTCCGGATGCCCTTCCAACAGGTAGGCCTCCTTCTCCTTATTAGCTGACGAAGCTTGAAAAATGTAATCGAGTCTGCAGTAAAAAAAAAAAATGCAGGCAGAGTTGCAGTAAAATTAAAAAAAAGATGATTACTCAGCATCCTGTGATGCAGGGGTGGCCACTGAGGAATCTGAAATGGAGCTACGGGTGTGATTCCCAGAGTCAGAGTAGGCTTTCTATATTTGTACATCCACATGAATCTAGGCCACGAGTATTAGATGGAAGGGATGTGTGTTGGAGGAGGGAGCAGCTCCGACCTCAGTGCACCTTTCAACTCGTGGCTGCGTGGAGAGGCTCGGCCTCTGCAGGCAGAGGGGAGCAAGGTGGACGGACATTTGATCTGCTGCTATCTGCTTTTGTGTCCTGGCTGCTTTGTTGCCTGCTTGACCCTGGTGAAAAAGCAGCGGCCTAATTAAGCCAACAGCGTGGCACATAAAAGAGAGGATGAAAGCAGGGGAATGGAGTCGGGCTCTTATGGATATTGGCGTTGAGCTGCACTTGCAGGGGTGGAGGCTCGAGGCCTGCATACTGAGAGAGAGGAACACTGTATGAGGGTGAACCAGGCAGTGCGCACAGGCTGCACAATGCAGCAGACGCATAGAAAACAACTGAATGGACAGTCTTGTGGTGGGGTTGGGAGATGACTTGACATCGCAAGGTGTGAGGGTTAAATGAGGCCGGAAACCGTTGCATCCATCTTCAGGAATCCAGAGAGAAAAGCTGCCACAATCCTCTCATATAAAATAAATTAAAATACATATGCACGCTGGGAGTTTGTGACACATGTACATACATGTGTGTGTGAAGATATATCATTGAACACACACGTCAAACCTCCACCACCTGACGGGGGTAGCATTTGTCTCTGTCGTCTCCTCCATAAAATCTGTGGTTCTATTGAGTTTCCCCTTTCATTGACCAACTTCAGCTCCAGTCATCCTCAGTATTTCTAGGCTCAAATATGAAAGGCAGCAAAGCGGCAAAAAATTATTTTTTGTCGAGTTAAAACTTTGACTTTATTTCATTCTATTTTGGTTGGAGAAGAAAGCATGAAATAGTTGAGTTTTCCCACTTCTTCCTGTGGTGTTTGAAACACATGAGAAATGGCAACAGGCTCAGTTCGCTCCCTCTGAAGTGAGCGGATGCTTAATTTTCACCTACTTCTTATAAAATAATTGCCAAGAATGTGAAAACTGATATTATATGCTCCTTATGGTTTCTTTTTTTCCCTTGACTCAGGAATATGTCTGGATAAATATTTATAACTCCAAATATGTGAATGTCTTTTTAGTGCAAAATTGTTTATTTATGCAATTGAATACATAATCAGGATAACAAGACTGCATATTTCCAAGGGTATAACGGCGTCCTCAGTCTGAATTAAACAAATCTGTTCTGGGTCCTAGAAAGACTTTGATTCTGGATGATTAAATTGGATGTGGTGTCTGAGAGCAATGTATGATTCATTAACTTTTAGAATAGCTGACATGAAGAAAGGGCTCAAGTGGAGAGTGCAGCCCTTAAATATTTTCTTAGAAAACATAGTGTAAGCAACAGCTTTGAGGGGGTCAAATTTGAGGGGGTATTTAATAGTGTCAGAATGTGAAACCCGATCCTAGACCCTCTTCACACACACACACACAGACACAGACACAGACACACGGCCCCGAGGCTCCGATGCCGACTAATTTTATATTTCGCTATCCTGCAGGTCCAAGCCCAGCTCCAGTTGGACGGCGTCGCCCACTCACACCCCCACCTGCACCCTCACCTGGCTGCTCACGCTCCCTACCTGATGTTCCCACCCCCTCCCTTCGGACTACCAATCGCATCTCTCGCCGATTCAGCCTCTGCAGCGGCGGCAGTGGCGGCGGCTGCCAAAAGCAACAGCAAGAACTCGAGCATCGCCGACCTGCGACTCAAGGCAAGAAAACACACCGAGGCTCTGGGACTCTGACCCCACCGGGCTGCCCCTCCGCTCGCCTGATGCCCTTAATCGCCTCTCACACAAGACTGGGCTTGTGAAAGGGCCGTGACACTCACAGCTAAAACTAAACTAAACAAAAACACTGAGTGAGAATGAAAAGAGAGGAACACATACAGAGAGGGGGGAGAGAGAGTATGTGTGGGAGAGAGAGGGGGAGAACAGTGGAGGAGGAAAATAAAAAGAAGGAGGGAGTGAGAAAATTGTCACAAAACCAGCTGCCAAAACAAACCACTTGTAGAGAACGGTAATTAAATACCAATGAAATCACCTTTTACTTTTCGCCCCAACAGGCAGGACTTCTGCGGGGCCAGTGGCTCAGTCCACTCCAGGCACAGATCACATCCCAAGGACCGTACAAACACATGTGGATGTCTGTCTGAGGTTCGGGCCGGGGCCCGTCAGACCAGAGGACGTTAGAACAAAGCAAACTGGCAGGCAGCAGCAGGGCCAAAAGCAGAGCCTCGCTGACGCTGGCTGCCGCCATGTTGACAATGCGAACGGGTTGAGCATGTGGGAAACAGACTCACACACCACCTCACCGAAGCATTGGAACAGCTCTCACCTTTACACCCCCCCCCCCCCCAACCCCCATAGAAAAATGAAGGAAAAAAAAACTTTAAAAAAAGGCCATATTTGTCTCCAACCACTGTGTTCCATGCTGCTGCCAAGTGCATGAGCTCTAATGGAGGACCATTCTGGGACTGGCCTCCATCCACACCTGACACACTCGCTCGACAACTGTTTTTAACACTGCCATTCAACACGCCGGCAGCCCCCCCGCATCTCCAAAGTGAAAGATCTCCATTACGGTTTGATATCCCTCTTCTTCTGGACTTGTGCTATAGCAAAAAAAAAGCAACAACTCCTTTTCCTTCGCCGCAGAGGGGAGAGACATTTTCTCTGTGACGCTGGGCATGTGTCGGTGAGGTCCGGTTTGCTTTCTCCTCACAGCGTGCTCCCTCTGTCCTGATTTCTTTCTGTTGATTGTGTTGTATCCTGGGTAAAGAAGTGATGATATGCCTTTGCACTTCAGGTCTTGTATGTGGGTGTTTACAAATGGCACTTACAAGCAGATACTACTTTGCTAATTAAAAAGGGGGGAGGGGAATTTGATATCGTCATGTGATCAGCAAAACGGACATTATCTTGGACAAAGGGTATAAATGCGATTTTTTTTCTTCTTTTCCTTGGAATTCTGAAAATATGAAGAAAGCATCAGTCTAACTGAAATGCAATGGTGTGCAGTTTAAGTGCAATACTGTAAATAGCAAAACAAAAAAAGAAAAAAGAAGTAAAAACAGCTAGCGAGTTAGCTCTCAACGATAAAGAGACCCAATGATTTTCTGTTGCTTTCCGTGCACTGTTGGAGTTTTGAATTTCCTTTGCCAAACACACCAGTCTCTTCTACAGCAGTGTATATTTTGTTGAGTTGAAGAAAAGTCACTCGAAAAACCAGGTGCCATATCCCGCCGACCCTCCTATGTATCCAAGTGGTTTTGTATACATCAGGTACAGTTGTCACTTGTTGAGGAAGACATGAGCACATTTTTCTAAGCTGCAGAAATAAGGGGTGAATAAAAAAAAAAAGATCTTCGCTCCTCTACTAACACGGGAGAAAAATCTACCTACTGATGGATTTTTTGGGAAAATGTTCGTACTAGAATCAACAAATCAGCATTGTAATCCAAAACCGAGCAGTTGTTTACAATATGATTCGCTTAATTCTGCATGTTATATGTGACATTTCATCGTTTGATTTCCACCTAATCCAGACTGTGTTTCACAAATTCCTCGCGACATGTGGATTGTTTTTGAAAACTCAAAGATTATTTTGACAACCTATTCAACGCTGCGGTCAGAGCAGGCGACACACGTGCAGACCCGCTCGCGGCCTGCGTACCTCTAACAGTCTCCAAACCAACAATCTCTCTGTTCACAGACCTCCATTTAGAATCGTTTATCTATGTCTCCATTTTAAATTAAACATATGGGTGTTTTATTTATTATTTTGTCAAAAAGGTTTATGAAAGATGAAATAGTTGAACTACAAGTGTACATTTTTACATGGCTTTGCATTTATTTTTGTATGTTTTCTTTTTTTTTTTTAAGTGTTTGAATTAGGAGGTGTGGCTGTAGTGCATTGTTTGCCTAAAAAAATGTAGCGTGTCCAAGTTTACAAACATTTCAGGGATGGTTGAATTTAATAATACTCCATGGAATTTGTTGTACCCATTTAAATGATTCATCATTTCATATGCAAGCATGCCTAAACATGAATCATCGTACAGTTTGTTTTTTTCCCCCGTTTGATTCACAAATTATGAATGTACATCTTGTACAAGTAAACTATCAATAAAGTTATAAATATTTGTACTCAAGCTTTAAAATTTGACTTGTTAACCCGCACAAGAAACATCCAGTTTCATTCAGCAACGTACTTTGCACACAAGAACACAAACGAGACAACAACCCTCGTGAATTAAAGACGCAACTGACCGCACTTTAAAGAAGGCAACAACTCTCCAGAGCTGATCCCCTCCCCTTTAATATCTCAAATATTTTCGATCCTCGCGCACGTTCCTGCTCTCTCCACGCCTCACACCGTGTTGGGGCTGATGCTCATCAACTGTCTCAACCTGTCGATCAATATCAATATCGTTCAAAAGTTGGCATTCGCACAGACTCCGCGTTAGCCGGCCCAGCTCATCCTGTCCATTATGAGCCTCACAGCGACAGAGAAAATTGAGCTGCTATAAAATCCAGATGCACCCCCCCACGAGCGTGGAGCCTCGTGCAGGGGACGACTCTCTGCATGTGATCGTCAAAATGACATAGATAGCGTTTGTGCGGGGAAGAAGCGGCAAAGAGACATCGTCAAATAGAAGCAAGATGGCTGTAACTGGAGCCTGGAAGTGCAGCGGGGGAAACAGGCAGCCACAGGAGAGGCGTGTGGGATAGTGGACGCGTGACATGTAACGTGCTCTGAGCTCAGACGGGGATCTTTTCTCCTCGCTCCAACGGCGTTGATTAACTTTGAGCAGATGATGTGAGAAGGTCAGGAGTGGCCACGTGTTCATCAGCGTCTGCATTTGAATCCAGACTCCCCACGACACACACACACACACACACACACACACACACACACACACACACACTTTTAAGGATTATTGCTCTCCACATCCATTTGTCTGACTCACACATACTAAATTTTGCACTTCTATAATGCTCAAATCATGGGCCTGCCTTATTTTTAAGTACATCAGCTTCCACCGGGACCTTAATTCCAGATGTGTGTACACAGAGTAATTAGACCATGTGGTATAGTGGCCTATTGTCTGAACCCCGTACAGGAATTAGTCCAAATGGCGTCCTGTTGAGTGCAGTACCCCCTAGAAGGTCGTCGTGCGTTCAATTTGTACCTCTCTGCTCATACATCAAGATTGAGTGATATAGTCGCAGACGGATGGCTCCGTATTTACCCAGTGACCCCTCCGGCTGGGGCCTGCTGGGCCGGCTCTGGAAATAACAGCATCCTTTTATGTGTACTAATAATTAGCAAGGCACACTCGGCCATCCATCAAGCACCAATGAGCCAGGGCTGCTTTGTCAACATGTTCAGGCACATAAAGCTATTTATGTTGGCCACAGGTAACCAATACACAATAATATATTAATAGAGAGGGGGAGGAAAGTGTGTGTGTGTGTGTGTGTGGAAATTAGTGGACAGCTGTGCTCACTATTAAATTTACATCTGGATAATCGTTAATGAGCTTCACTTTTTCTTGTGTCTGAATTTCCTTGTTGTTTTAAGAGAAGTGTGCAGCTGAGCCTGAATTCATTGAAACATTTATTATGAAACAACTGACATGCTCTATATTATGGGATGGAGTTCAATGAGTACCTACCAAACTGTAACAGTGGCTGTTTTGATCTTCAGAAAATGTCCCATTCTGCTTCAGACGAGCTGGGGGCTGCAAAACATGGGAGTCCCAGAGGTCTGAGCCGCGGTGGTATGCTGCCGCTACGGCTCATCAGCGGTCAAGTGCTCAGGGGTCACGTGAAAATAGTTTTTATCACATTTCATTCTCATAATCCTCTTTGAAATGTCACACACAACTATGATCAGACGGAATGTGAGCTGTCGCAGTCTTAACGTAAATCTGGCAGTGGTGTGAAATGACATGACAGAGCTTATAGGCCTGAGAAGACAGTGAATATTTAGCTCAAGAGACACGGAGCCGGAGCGTTTAGTCAGTGTAACTGTATCGAAATACCTCGAGGAGCTACTTGCCGCAGCTCTGAAAATAACCGTCTTGTGTTTGGTTTAGCTGAGAGTTGTTTTTTTCTTTTGGGGTTCTGTTCCGGCAGCTTCAGCTTGTAGCTTGAAGTGAAGCCACCCAGAGAAACCTCAGCTGAAAACAATTGAGCTGAAGTGCTGAAGTCACTACGGTCGGCAGCGGATCAAAAGGACGCCTTTCATCCCAGTTTGTTTGGGCTAGACTCGGGTTTGCTTTGTTGGCTAATGCTCATAAATGTATCTGGAGTCATCAACAGTGCAAAACTATATTAAAACTAACATTTTAAGTCTGGGTCAACACTCAAGATTTCTTCTTTTTTTGTTTGCAGAAGAGGCGGAGAGTGTCAAGAAATGAAACTTTGAAAATTGAGGAAAGAAAGAGAAACAGCAGAGCATTAAGTTCACATCGCGTTCAGCCGTTTATGTTGCAGTCATTAGCGGTTGATATTCAGTTCAATGTTTTGGCTTGTGTTGCTCTAATCCAAGTCAGTTATCGGTTGATAAAAACACAATATTTTCTGTCCTGTTGCAATGTAATGTCCCATCAATTTGGAGTAATTAGTGGAAAAGAATCAGCTCCATCTGTAAATACTGAAGCCAGGAAAAAAAAGAAAGTAAAATGTGACTAAAATAATTATTTAAGTTGAGGCTTGAACTTGCTCAAGCCATGATAACACACACATACACACACACACACACACACAGACACACACTAACACACGCACACACACACACATTTATTTAACTTTTACACTCACTGTAGTCACTTAAAAGACAGATGTAGCATGAGATATGGAAACGGCGCATTGGCGGCTGTGTTTAACTTGTCTCGGTTTGTTCTTCAATCTTCTGGTTTGCTCTGGTTAAAGTGGGTTTCTCTGTTGCCGAGTGTCGTTGCAGCTCCATCATGTGGGCTCACAGTAATTCTGACCAGAACCTTTTTTTTTTCTCTTTCTTTTTCATCTCTCTTTCTCTCTCTGCTCGGAAGATACAGCCACGGTATTCGACACATAGCAGCCAAGTCAAAATTGTTCCGAATGTATCACTCTGAAAATGATCAGACAGGCTCATGTAAAGTATCGGTGTCAACAATGGATTTATTTAGGTCGTACTTATGAAAGAAGGCTGAATAAAACAGTCATGTGATGAAATTTCAGATGTGAAAAAGCCTTTTTATGTAGAAGACATTTTAAAATCTCACAGTAGGGAAAGCACAAGGAAAAAACAGTTCACCATGGCTGACTTCCAACGTTCATTGATATGATTCAAAATACATCTAATATGCAGCTTGTGTTATTATCCACATTTTAAGAACGTTTGAACTGAAAAGGATAAAGTCGACATTTTGTTAACATCATTGTATTTTTGTGCTGAAATACTAAGTCTGTAGTTTGATTCACACAACTAATGTGACTTGATCATTTTAAGCAAAAAGAATGTCGCTGAGTAGAGCTCACTATACATGTCCACATTATTTTTCATAAAGGCTTTATTTCTTTAGAAATCATCAAAAACTTGCAATGCAAAAGAAAGTGAAATATAAATTCCCCCCAATCCGGATCTGCACCAAAATTAAATGTATACCTCAAATCCTTCCACTTGATTTCATGGAAATTGTTTCATAGGAGTTTTAGCATGATCCTTCTAAATAACAAATTAAAACGGATGAAAAAATTAGCCCTATAGTGGAGGCAAAAATAAAATGTCTTCTTCCTGTTTTATTTTGCTCTGTTGAAATTAAGATCATACAACTACACTCATTATTTAACTAAACAGATAAATTGCTAATATTTATTTCCAAATGGAAACAGACCCCTGATCAGCACTCCTTAAAAGTTGTGAACTTGGATCTGAACATTTTGTTAATTCTGTAAAAACATTTGACTGTACAATCTATACTGCAGACAAACCAGGTAGGATGACCACAGTTTTTCTAACTTCACTTTGTACCATAGAATTCGTCCATAAAAAAACATAAAAACTGACAGTATATTGTAGAACCTTTTAAGGAGGACTCGAAAATGACAAGGACTAATTTTGACGCAGCTCGTGAGCATCACCGCAGGTCAAGCAATCAGCCCATTGCAAACTTCCTGACTGATTTCAGTTATAAAAAATAAGAAGTAAAGGACATTTTGATGCAAATAGTTCAAATGAAAATATCTTTATTGTGTGGGTGGTGTGGGATTCAGTGCAATAACATTGAACATGTGAGTCTGTATTGTTCTCACAGTTATTCATGTTCATCACCTCTTTGAACTGCCCACAGTCACTTGACAACACATGAACTTTATTGTCAAGTGACTTTTCCTTCAAGAATAAAACTGCTTCATTTCGAAGTGAAGAAAAAAAATCCCATCCTTGATAAATGATGCATCATTGTTTTTCTTTCACTTTTTTCTCTCTGTGTTTTTTCCTCCTTTTTTGACTGCTACATGCGTTTGCTGCGAATAAACATTCAGCGGCGGCTTAAAACCATAATTCATTTTGAAATGTCCTCCATTGAAGTGCTGAGTAACAAACACTTCACTTAGAGCTGTTTTCAAAAATATGTTTCTCCAAATGTCAAATCTCTTTACTGGAGTTTTCTTCAAAGTCGTACTTATTTTTTTTTAATTACACAACTTCAAACCAGTGTTTAGACAACAAATTCACCCTGAGAAAATAATCATTGCATATTAATGTGATCAATAATCTCAACCAAACAGCAGTTTTATTTCCAGCCGGGCTGCCTGTTTATCTGAGCTGCACTTCAATGCAGACACACACACACACTTACACACACACACGTAGTCGACGCTGCCGGCCTTGTGAGTGCAAACATTTTTAAGGTTGTGTTCTTATTTACAAAAAAATGGATCTCAATGGGAACGCGAATTTGATTAAGTTAAGAAATTGAAACAGATGTCAACAGTAAACGTTTGCGAAACATCCCCACAGAGCATCAGAGTAAATTCCTGGGCTATTAGCTTTAGTTAGCTCCGATTGCCAGGAGGTCTCAAATTCACATTCCCCGTCTTAGTGCATGTGCGCTCAGTCGTACAGTGGAGAAGCAGGTGGTCCACAGTGATGTCTTAATGGCATTTGTCACAGCGAGTGGATCGAGAGGAGCGCTGACGTTAGCCATTACACACTCACGGCGAGAGAGAATCCAAAGCAAAGGGAAACTGAGCTCTTGAGTAAACACATGATGCAGGACCTCCCCTTTAAAAACGTTCCAAACTTCAGTGTGAAGGCTCGACGGTTGAGAACAACTTTCCACGTCTTTATTTTGCAGCTTGCCTCCACAGTCAGTCACCCAGAGTGGTTTATGCTAATCTGGACCAAAGCGGAGCAAAGGTCACCGCAATGATTTCTCCTTTTCAACACTCGGCTCGGAGATCTCTCAGAAGCTCTTTGGTTTGATGTGGCGCAGCAAAACATCTGTTTGGCAGAGATGCGGCTCTGATACGCTTCCAGAGACAGACAGAGAGTCGGTGCACCTTGTTAACGGATTACACTGCTGATGCGGCGGCCGCTCTGGGCTGTGAGTGTGAGGATATTTCACGTAATCCCACAAAATAACGGATAACACCTCTCGTACTTCGGTTCCGATTGTTTTTTCTTAATCACCTTGGCTACACTGGCCCCGGCTGTAAGCAATATTATTAGTGTGGCTGTCTACTGAGCTATAAAAAAGTGGTTTGGGTTGACTCCTGCCGTTAATGTTGCATGAAATTTTGGTTTTGTGTCCTCTTTCAACCTTTCATTGTGTTTTTACTTCTCTTTGCATAATTACAGTCTTGATATGCACAGGAACCATCGTGAAGTTTGATTTGGAAAAACCAGAATCTTTTCCGTTACTTAACCTCCAAGTTTTTTGTTGGCTAAACCAAACCACACGATAGTCTTAGAATGTGAACCTGCTATCCGGAGTCAAAGTGCTTTGTACCTCCATTGTCCACCTTGAGTACCAGCGTACAAGTTTTAATGTTAAAGTTATTTCTGGTGAAAAAACTTGTTTCTTCTTCATCACATCGTGTCATCTTGTTGCATATGATATAGTCTTGTATCGTATAGTCTCTTATTGCCTTGTTATAGTGCGTCATGTCTCGTATTGTCTCATCTTGTTACCTTGTGTCATTTATTGTATCATATTGTACCGTCTTGTATTGCTAGGTTATATATTTTATCATGTTGAATAATATCGTACTGTATCATCTCATCTTATTACGTAGTATCATATCGTATAGTATCATATCGTACCGAAACTTCCAGGCCTGCACATCAGCCTGATCTGGTTATTGGTATTAATATCTGAAAAACTCTGCCTAAGACCTGAAGAAATCTCTGTTTTTAATAATAAAATAATTCCCTTTCCATCAACTGCGCCTGTGACAGAAATTGCTGAAATTTGAGAAAGCTGCACCAATAATTTTCAGTTCTACTTTAAACACTCAGTCATAGACAAACATCGTCTGTACAATGGGCCCCACTGACAGAATCAACTGTATCACTTTACAAAGAGTGACCTTCAGGGTGAATGGCAACGTCTGAACAATTCTCTTAAATGTTTAACTAATGTTCAGCTGCAGTTTAGCTCAAAATGCACCAACATGAATATCAAGCCTGTATATCAGGGGAATCTACCCACTCCATTGTTGTTTATATTTTCTTTGGAGGTACGGTGGCCCTGAGAGCTCAACGCTCTGAACTCAAGAAAACATGAGAATTGACAAAACGCAAGTAAGTAGCCTCTTTTCGTCAGAAAGAAAAATAAATGCATGTCCCACACTTTTTCTCACCCAACTCACCCATCTAATTTAAATACACTCCCTAAATTACTAAATCTGGACAAATCAAACATTTTCTTGAAGAAAAATATACCGCCAGAGTTATTTTATGAAGTTTGGTTGAGAAATCTCCCTTCTTTTGTCACTTTCCCAGTGATCCATCATGATCAACAACAAAATAAGAGTAACGCAACTGGTACAATAAGCCAACGAAATTTGAAGCAAATTAATCAGGCTTGGCCCAGGGCACGCTCTGGAAAAATGATCTCATTTGAGCAGACGGGTCGGTGCTCCTCTCTAATCATATCAGAGTTCAACACAGTGGCTCGTCATCTCTGTCGTGGTCGTTACCAAAATAAGAGCAGTGACTTCACTGTCAAATTCTCAACCGGTTAAAGCTCAACTTCTGGGGTGAACCTGCTTGCTCAACATCCAGTTTGTGTTTCAACCTCTTATAAATCTGGCCCCCTGCTTGAATATTTACACGTCACAGATGAAAATACATATCTACAGCTACAGCTATATATGAATAATCTAAACTTTTCTTCTGCAGAGGTGTAAGCATCAGTTTTGATGTTACCAGGTCAGAGTAAATGAAGATGGATGACGTTATAAATGAACGATAATTAAGATTAGAAAATATGCAGATTTTCCCTCTCAGTGAGCTGAATTCACTTAGACAGTGTGCGTCTGATAATGATTTTATGCAACTTAGGCTATATTGAGATGCATATTCTACTAAACTGACAATACCACACTTGAATTATATTGACGTAAATAATGATTAGTTTGTCAATGAGATGATCTTTGGTTTCATATGCATGTTGGAATGATCCTGCATAATTAAGAGTTAAATACTAATGCACGGTTTTAAAATTAAAAATCAATAAATATGCATTCGAGATAATCAGTGCGGTGTATGCATATCGCACCACATGCACATCACACACTTCCACATGACTTTGTGACCTCACAGATGAATCAAGGCCCTTAACTCTATAGTGCTGCAGTCATAGCTTTGGTTTACGGTTATAATATGCAGCATAATGAGGTAAATATGAATACAAATGGGACAAAATACATTCAAGAAAACGAAACAATTCCCATGGAGGGCCCACCGGGGTCGTTATCAGCCATGTGAAATAACAATATGTCATCCAAACACATCTGACCTCTCAACCTGCGAGGATTCTATCAGGCAAACAGCAACGCCTTCGGGGGGGCACCGGGGCTTCAAGCACATAAACTCGCCGCTCAATGGGTTACTTATCCTTCTCCCTCGCGGTGAAGAACAGGAGAATATTTCATACGTTAAAGGCAAATGGGTCTATAAATTGCCCGAAGGAAAGCTAGCTTTTCTGAATGCTACTCATCTCGCAGTTTCCCAAATGTTTTATGCTCCTCTGACTGGTAATCAATAGCTACACATGCAGCCCCTCAGCCAGCACTGGCCTTTTATAGTAAGCCTAAGGAGTAGTTGTCAGTCAATGGCAGCCTTATAAATAGACTGAGGCTACATGCCGACAGATGGATGCTCTTCCTGTCAATTGTGAAACGCCAAAGACCAAATAGCCGTCCTTTTTTACTCTTCTGTTGTTGGTTATAGAAATGTGCCATGTAAGACATCGTATGGATTGTAACAGTGTAGCTGATTAGTGACTTATCTATAGATGTAATAAAACAACATAAAAAACACAACATGCCTCCATACTGCTTGTGTGTTAATGTAAAATTAATAATAGATAGATTTGGATTATTGGGAGCCATTTTAAAGTTATTTAGTCAAATGTTTTTTTTTGCGGGATAGGGGAACATCTAACATATTATTTCATTATAGTTGTTGTTATTCTAATGGCACAATGAAATGTTTTGAACCTGCTTCAACCACGCCAAGTCATAAATATAAAAAAAGTATTTTTATTGTTATTATCGTCATCAACAGTACCATCTGACATTAGACACCTCACCACTGATGTAGTAATTTGGTCCTCTAAGGATTATCTAAGGCCAATGAAGAAAGGTATCTTGGACGAGGTTGCCCTGATGCAGTAAAGAGCTGGTTACAAACAAAAAAAGGAAGAAGAGACTGATAAACATCACCAAGAGTATAAATGCTGCCTTTCACTGATGATTGTGTCTGACATTTTTTTAAAGATGTGTCTTATATTATCATCCTGTCTTTTTTTACATATCTACTTTCTTTTTTCCAGAGATATTGAGACACATAATCTTAAATAAGCAAGGATGCTCGCTCACATGGGGGCACAGGTGCCTGCATACGTAGACGCTTGAGTCCTCCTGCAGCCGCTGTGGATTTGGTTCTCACCCGGCCCTTTGCTGCATGTCCACTCCCCACTCTTTCTTCCATTTCATGCTTGTATTGTCCTATGTACGCAAGATAGCTTGGGGAAAATGAAGGCTAAGACAGATGTCTAAAATTGTTTAAAAAAAGGCTGTAACCTTGTAGATGTCCACCTGATTGGATGAAAAGAAAAGTTGTAGTAAGATAAACTGACTTCAGTCTTCATCTGGCCAACTGGCTTTTGTTAAGACACATTTATGGCCTTTGTTTACTTACTTAAAATATGTCGGATTTGCTCATAACTGATCAATGAGGACATAAACATTAAACATTTAAAAAACTATAAATTACATCGAAATAGAAAGCCATACCGGTGAATGAAAATAGAACCATTGCGGTGTAGAACATGAAGCCACGCTTGTCAGCTTTGAACAACACTATTCTCCAGGTGTTTACAGGCGTTTGTATGGACACCCTGGATTTCAGACACTGCAGTGATGATTATCTACCAGTGAAAGATACATCAGTAAATCCAGCAAGGCTGCTGTTTGCTTTGAAGAGAACAGAGTACCTAATTACCCTTATTTACAGGACGCTTCTGAGTAAAGCATCATATTATCTCGCTGTGACAGCTTCACTTGCCTAATAGATATGATCATTAGGACTTTCACTTCTGCAGCGACGCCTCATGGATATCGCTGATTTCCGCCGGCAATCAGATATCCACGCACAAAAAATACATCTTTGAAGTAAAGGGCAGAGAACCCTATCGAGAGTTATTATGGATGTGTCGGAGGGATTTATAGAGTGTTATTGACGCCTGCAAACCCACAGGGATGAAACATACACACACTAATGGGCCGAGAATAATGAATGTGCCGTTGTAATCATCTTTAGAAAGGGTTTTATTTTTCGCCCGGCTGAGCATGATGACTGCTCCTCTCTGCACAGGAAATAACTGTCGCAGGTACATAACGTTGGGGGGGGGGGGGGCGCTGATGAAAAACAATCGTCCCTGTTAAGTTACTGTACCACTGTCCCTACAGGCGTGCATATACTATATTGATGAGCAAATTAACAGAGTTGGATTTGACTAGAGAACGTCTATTAGATGAAGCCATGAAAGATGAATTCAATTGGGACTTTAATAGCACCGCCCCCACCAGACGACTTTCAATGGGAGGCAGGAAATTGGCCCGTGCTAAATTGAGTTGTGCTTGTTGTGATGAATGCTCAGCAGCATATCAGTTTGGGTCGACTTTATCATCACACCCGGCACTTTAAATACAGGAACTAAGTGGTTATATATACTCTCTAATGCGTATATTCAATCAAATGCATGTTTGTCTACACTTTGAATCTGTGTAGTGCGGGATGCGAAACTTGGCGAACCCTTCCTCCTCTCTGCTGTTGTTTGGAGACCCAATTAGACGTACATATCCCACACAACGCTGCGGCTGGAGGCCAGAGTGTGTTGGTTTTGTCCGAAGGGAAGAGGCGTGGGAGAAACGCACACAGTGGTTTCACCCGCCAACACGCTGCACTTGGCGTGGTGCATATCAATACGAGCAGCAGCTAATAACGCTGGCTGCAGGTATGTCTCCCAACATCAGAGGGAGACGAGTGCAAAGGTTGTTTCATCTTTTATAGATCCGCTTTGAAACCAGCAATTGCCTCAAAGAAAGACTGAGTGAAGAAGCAAAGAGCAGGAACCGAAGTCACAGTGTGTGTGCGTTCGCTCACTCGCGTGTGTTTATGTGCGCACGGTTCATGTGTGTGTGTACAGTACCGTGCCCCATCCGTGAAACCGGGCTGTTTGCTCGCCTCGTCTTTGAAATTGTTTATGTGGGCCCACATCCCTACGGTCGGATAAGCACGGGGCTGTGGAGCTCCCTGCGGAGGTCGGCCTCGCTGAAGCCCCCCCCTCCATCATTTGCGATTGCCCTATGTGATAGCACCCAGCAGGCCTGAGAACAGAGGCCTAATGTTCTGGATGGATGGTGTCATGAAAGGAGACAATTATCAGGCAGTGAGCGAGGTCTCCCAGGGTTATGGTTTTAGTCAGATTATTTATTTTATGTACTTTTTGAAGCAGGAGCTTGAAAGTTGAACAGCCGTAGGGTTCCTCTGCGTTGTTTTCTCTCTCTATCCCTGGCTGTGTGTA
Organism: Platichthys flesus; assembly: GCF_949316205.1. Taxonomy (NCBI): domain Eukaryota; kingdom Metazoa; phylum Chordata; class Actinopteri; order Pleuronectiformes; family Pleuronectidae; genus Platichthys; species Platichthys flesus. Next base: position 17,981,954 of record NC_084957.1, on the reverse strand, counting down.
TTTGTGAGGTTGTGTTGCTGGGAATAGGATTTTTGAAGATCTAATTGGCTATTATTGGATGTTTTCAGGCAATAGCAATGCGTTTTTTTTTTTGGTCTTTGTTTTAAGGTGTAGAATGTGTGATATTGTATCGACTTCACACAAGCCCTTTCTACACCCTTCAGCATGTTGGCCACAGCAACTGCTGCTTACACACGCTGGAGGAAAAAGAGATGGATAAATAAGAGTCAGAAAGAGGAGGATATGCCGGCCTGAATCACAACTTTCATTCAGAGCAAAGTAGTGTTTCTTCCTTATAGTGGATTGGGTACAGTTCAATTAAAAAATGTCCAAATGACAAAGCCATGTTTCAATTGTGTAAATATGCATTTATTACTGTATATGAGAGAAAGCGACAGAGAGGGCAGAGAGATTTTAGAGATGTAATAAGAAGGGGCCAAATGGAAGGCTGGGAACTTTGTGCTTTTAAATCCTAAAAAAATGTTCTCCCAAAGGATGATTAAAGGAGTAGTTTGAGCATTTTTGAAGTAAGTAAGTGGGTTTTCTGCAGCGACCCCGGCTTCCTCCCACAGTCCCATGACATGCAGATTGAGGTTAGATTAATTCGACAATGTGAGTGACACTTGATTGTCTCTCTATGCTGGCCGAATGTCAGCTGGGATTGACTCCAGCTAACTCCCCTGCGACCCTCAAAGGAGAAGTGGCAGAGAAGCGGTTTAGATGAAGGATGGATGGAGCTCGGTGTGATCAGAGGACGCTCAACATCAATCCACGTAAATACTGACCAGGAATGGATTTCTGTGAAGAGCGTCAAAGACTCCTGATCTCTATCAATCCATCCAGCATGGTGCCAGAGTCAGTGATGGATATTTTTGGCTTTTGGTTTCTCCATTGTTTGATCCTATGCATCTGCCATTATTCTTACCTCCATTGACCTCTGATCTGGATCTGGACAAAGGGGCAGATCGAGGAATTTATTCTATCACTTTCTTCAATATTGCTAGTACAGTGTCCAACATTAAGAAAATAAATCCAAGAATAAGTGTTGTGTGTTTGTTGTGTGACCTCCTTCAGGCCACAATCTTGACTGCTCGGTTCCATTGAGCTACATAGGTTTATACGACATACATTGAAGTGGTGCATCCCTCAAACGTTCACATGCTTGACAGTATTTATTGATGAGATTAGATCTGTGAAGATTCATTGGTTGAGTCCTGCAGAAACGTCAGCAGTCCCACATTAGTGCAGCTCCTTATGCATGGCCAATAATACTTCTTCCTGTGCAATCAGCCTCTCTACTTTCCCAGAGAGCGGCCCCACGTCTCCTGCAATTACATCCTCCCTCTGTAATCTGTACTTCCACCCAAATGAGACCAGCCTGAGTAATTTGCGTGAAGATTCGCCAAATTGAGAAATATAATGGCCGAGAATCCGGCCCGTTCTCCTGGTTATTGAATACAGCAGCGCCCCAAAGCGATGCGCTCTTTGTACCCTATTGTATGTTGCGGCTAATCACATTCACCAAGTTCCAGCCCCTGAGACCGTGAGCTTCTCCCAAATGGAAAACAAAGGCAGTCATGACAATCTGTAATATTAATCTGATTGGGTTAACTGTGTCTCAGGGCTCCTCCACCCTGACTCCTCAACTACCTGTGGCTGTGTTTTAATCCGATTGCACTAATAGCATATTCAAAAAAAATATATCAGGACCGTGGCACCTTCCCCCACCGTTACACACAACTTCTAATAGAACATCCTGTATTTCAAATGAACACTCACAAATTTGTAAATAATTACTATCACATGGGGGTGGGGGGGGGGAATAATAGGTGGCCCCAATTCAAATTCACTAGCTCGAGGCGGTGTGGTAATCATGGAGGAGAGCGGGGAAAGGCAGCATAGGGGGATATGGGGGGTAAGGAGAGACAGGGAGGTAATCACATTGTATAACAACCACAGAGTCTGACAGTTCGATAAGAGAAAGAGTTCAGAGTGAATAATGAGCAACTTTGTGCATAGTACTCATGACTTTATGGGCTACATCATTTGTCACTAGCAGCTGTGTGCTCTTGCTTTTTTAAAACGACTGTAACCCGTAGTTAAAACGAACTTGGCACAATCTAATGGATCCATTGTTCACTTACGGACGGCTCCTTACAAATGGCCGGGTCTATTTCAGTGGCTACAGGCCCGTGTTTGTTACTTAAAAGCAAACAACACACACATTCCCGAGAAGTTGGTGATGGATTGGATGTGTTATCTGCCTATTAGCACAACAGCCCATTATCAGTGTGCCCAGGTTACTGCGCTGGCTGTAAAGCAATAAAGACAGCCTGATCCGAGCCACCGCTGAGTAGGAGTTCAGTGGCTGCCTGCGTCCTATCACTTTCAAATGAGCACCACAAATCACTTCAGCGGGATGCCTGCACCAGGAGTGTGACCATCAGCATATGAAAATATGTATAGGAGATCATCCAATTTACTGCCAGCAGATAGAAGGAAGGGACCCGCCGTGCACCGAGCGATTGTTAGATAGCTGGTTTCTGTGCATGTGTGTGTGTGTGTGTGTGTGTGTGTCTCGCTCTGCGGTTGTTAATATCAGCAGATCATGTGGTTCGATGTAAACAACATTTTGAATATCACAAGGAAACCGGTGGCATTTGTTTGATTAATAAGCAAATCGGTTTCTCTCTGGGAAAAAAATCACAGCATAAAAAGACAACTAGGGGGAAATGTTGGGCTTGTTCAACGTGTGTGTTCATCTGCTATTTCTGTGTGTGCGTACGTGTCTGAGGAAACATGCCTGTCCGCTTGTGATCATGTGTTTGTTTATCCATCGGCGTGTGTGTGCGCGTGTGTGTGTGTGTGTGTGGCTCATATTTTGAACAAACCAGTCCAATTGTCACAAGGGTGTTTTGCGTGCACTTTGTTCTCCACACTGATCCTGTCCCCGGCAGAAAATAATTACAGTCGTGTTTGTGAGCCGCTGCGACGGTGGAGGGACAACACAGAGACCTGCCTCGTTTCACTGCTTCAGAGGACGCCACGTCGCCCAGGAAGGGGCGAGGAGAGGGGGAGACAATAGCAGGAGAGAGAGAGAGAGAGAGAGAGAGAGAGAGAGAGAGACAGAGAGAGAGAGAGAGAGGAGACCATAACATGAGAATGCTAATTACTCCTCCTTTTGCACGCCTGTCACACCGCCCACTTCTCATAATAAATCCAAATGTTCTGTTCTTACTGTAACACACACTTCACATGTGGGCCTCACACAGGCACGTTACATCTCAGAGTTTCTTGCTCCCCACACCTCGAATGATGTGTTTTGTCCAAACTAATAAAAAAATGAAATAAGAAGCAGATTTTTTGTTAGACTGAACAGCGTTGGGAAAAATAAGTGGTAATAGCAAGAAAAGCACTCGCTGATTTCAAGATAAATCAGACAACACGGCGGCGGAGACAATGCTGCCTCTTTTATAAAGATTTATGACACACATGCTCGCACACCCACAGACGGTGTCAATCCTCCTCTCTATCACTCAATGCAAGGATTTACATACTTTACACTCAGACATGCACGCACGCTCATTAGCGGCGGGGGCTCGTGCGCGGCGCGCGCTCGATGATGCTGGATGATACCTTCTTGACAAGAGATCTGAGAGAGATCCCTGTGTAAGAGAAAACAGCGATGAAGGCTCCTAATATCTTTGATAGCATCGTTATGGTAATGATCGGGAGTAATGTAAAATTCATGAAGTGTACCTAGCATTTGAGGATTGCCAATACTTGTTCTGCCGGCAAGAGGGAGGATGCAGGGAACGTGTTACAGGAGTCGAGCGTGCAGATGTTGTTATGCTTTGCCCTAATTGTTTTTCGACAGATAAGTGCAGCTAAATGACTTTCATGTGTTGGCATGTGTACACGGGGAGGGAATTGCTTCTTACCTTTTCCTTTCAGCTGTTTGGCAGAGTGCTTGTTGGAACAAAACATTGCCCTCCTAATTATTCCAACCATCAGATCTGTTAATTTGCCCAGCCACACAATCCAGACAGACACTGTGTAAAAATACCAACAATAGAAATATTGTGATTTCCCAGTGAACATCCAAGTTTATCCAAACAGAGGAAAATGCAAAACAACCTGAAGGGGTCTGCTGCGGAAACCTAGCCCGTTCTGTCACTTCAAAAAGTCTCAGCATCAACCTGTCCATCATTGACAGTTATGAGTTTGGACTCTCTCTCTCTCTGTGCATGCATTTGTGTGTGTGTGTGTGTGTGTGTGTGTGTGTGTGTTTGTGTGTGTCTAAGATCTCTCAGGAGTGTCTTTCAAACAAATTTCCATTGAGCAGTCATCAGTAGGAGGTCCAGGTCCATTGGAGATGGCGTAGTCACTCTGAAATCACACAGCTAACCAGGACTGTCAGCCAATCAGGATGTTTTTGATTTTTCATGAGATTCACGCTCAGTTCAGATTAACCTGGACTCCGACACACACATCGGAATGGAGTGTGATTAGATGGCGGCGGATGTTCACATCTGGGGAACGATTAGCCCGGATGCACGGCCAAGCTGTAGTGAACAAAAGTGACAGTGTTGTCGGCTTTTGACAAGTGACTTGAGTTGTTCCAAATTTAGAGCCATTGAAGTTACACAGGGGTGAAATGGGGTCAGAGAAATGCATAGTGAAGAGGGTCACTGTGTCTTTGGAACCTCGGTCACCTCACAAACACACGTAAACGAGCTGTAATGAATGTAAATCACATTCTCGTTTGGACACTGTGCCTATTCAAGAAAGCTCCTGGTTGGTCAGAATTTTGCCAATACATGACTATTGAACGATGAAACTCACAAATTTGTCATAAACTGTAGGAGGATGCTGATTCCATAGTTTCCAGTTGGTGTGACCCTTATGCAACCCCTGTGTAGTTAAAGGAAATGCTTACAGTAATTCTAGATGTACAGCACTTGCATTGCGCTCAGTCTGAAAAGGCCTGGGGAAGGTGGACTCGAGTCCTTTTCCAGTTTGCCTTTCACATATGAAGAGTGAAGAAGGAGATTGTTCTGGTCAGACTCGTTCATAAGTGCAGGAACATTTCCAGAACACTCAGGAGAGGGATGTCACCTGGAAAGAGCAGCAGGAAGCAGGACACCACATATAACTTCCACTGTGTTTCTTGTTTACAGCGTCGGTCTGTTTCACCATCAACTTTAGAATCTCATAGTCGTTGGCTTCCTCTATGTTCACGGCACCTCCTGTTCTTCCAGTACAACAGCTAGAGAGGTCATCAGCACGACTTCTCGCTCACTGTGACTTTTCGTGACATCTTCCAATAGGGGTTGACATTTACTGAGGGGACTGGCATAAAAATGTTCACCTGAAACCCCAGGCATCATGTGCACCAGTTCCTACTGGGCTAAAATATCCTCCAGAAATGATATGGCTTCTGTTGCATACACTGATTTAATGGCCTCTCTTTGTTAAGACTTACTGCTTGTTGTAGCTGTAGTGTGCAAACTGAAAGGAAATCGTTGCTTTGCAGAAAGTGGACACCGGTGAAATGCCAGTGATGAAATGACGAGGACGTCTGTCAATTGGACGTTTGATGGGGGCTCAAACTGAATGAAGGGCCGCGAGCGCTGGAAAGCAAACACTCTTTGAAGTGCGTTACTTCACGCCATGCCGTGGATGAGAGATAGTGAAATAATGAAAGAAGAGAAAATGCCAGTATTGTCTTTCAGGCACATCCAACAATAATAATTAACATATGTGACTCCTCAACTCTATTTCTGTCCACATAGTTTTTGTCAGCAGAACCTTCTCTAAGATGGAAATGAGGCGGCTATATTAAAGACGTTTCATTTGACAATGGAGGAAATTAGTTCATGTGAAAGTGGTCACTTGGAAAAACAAATCCACCAAACTCAGCTGCTCCCTTTAGCTCTACAAAAGCTGTTTAGTGATGTGTTTACTATAGCTCATTGTTTTGGTTTTAGAACCAGCAACTGTTCTCTTTTCATTCATTTCAATCACTTTGTTTAAAGGAAAACGCTGTGATGAACCCTGTGTACACCATCGGCTCAGCAGCAGACCACAGGCAGACAGTTAGAGACGGGCTGAAGAGACAGATGTTTTAGTCTCTTAGCTCTGGGGTTATGAACAAAATAAATATTTGCTCACCAGCCCGTTGCAAAAAAACAAGTCAGCGTTTACAAAACTGTCCATAGTGACGACAATTTTAAGCAATAGTTTGACAAATTGGATTATTTTCTTATTTTCTTTGTTGCCAGGAGTCAGCTGAGTAGATTGATACTACATTCATATCTGACCAGTAAATATAAAGATGTGGCCCTAAGCATCTTAACTTAGCATACGGAGTGGATATGGTGGAAATAAGCTAGTCTGGCTCTTTTCAGAGCTAATAATCCCCTTATAACACATCTAAAGCTCCTTAATTAACACATTACAGCAGATTAAAAAAGCTAAGTAGTTGTTGGAAGTTACCGTATCAATCTTCTCATGTAAAGCATCTGGTGTGGGCTATTTTTCCCTAAACGTCAAACTGTTGTTTTAACCTGATTGGTTCAGGGGAATACTTACCCCCGTCTGTTTGTTTGTTGGTTTGTTTGTTTGCAAGCACGATCACACAATAACAACTGAATGGATTCCCACCAAACTTGGTAGAAGGATGGGTCAGGATAATTTTTTTCACTTTCTTTCACATTGTGAGTCAGGATGTTTTTCATAATTTTCCCAAGGGATAATTTAAGGATGTTGATGAAAAAAGAAATAAAATTATGGAGATATGTGCTTGGAGTGCCATTCTAGTCAAAGTTTGCACTGTAATTTTCTTATCTCACTATGCAATATATATTTTTATGTAATATGATTCCTCTCTTGCTCTACAATCTTGTTCCCACCATAACCACCAGCTCCCTGGTCCCTCCTCTCTGCGGGGGTTTGACCCGGTGGGGTCCAGCTGTGTCTGCTCCCACACCTGTACACCATTTCACCCTCCTGGTTCCCACTCTGGAAAGCCGTTGACTGACAGCTGCACTTCAAAGATCTGCCCCCTCCTCCTGGTTATCATCTGTTATGGGAGTTGTGTGGGGTGGGTAGAGAGAGTCTCGGGCAGCCGGTTCTGTTGTGGGGCCAATTTGGATGATTGGCCTTGAAATGCAAGCTGAAACGGGCTTCCCTGTGTTCCTTTAAAGTGACCCATGCCTGGGAGTGTAATGTAAAATTATCCTCGCCGTGTTTGTGTTGTGTCAGATGTGGTGACTGGCAGAAACTGTTAGTAATTGTCTAAGTGCTCCGGTGTGTCAAAGCTGTCCGTCACTCATCCCAGCCCCCTCCTCCTTAGTTCTGCTTCTTCAGCTTCTCATAATATTTTCACTGAACTGCAGAGGACAAACTACTTTCAGTGATGGAGTTGTCACTTTGGTGCTTTTGCTAAGAAAAATATTTTACCTTGGGAAGAACACACAACCAACTGACATGTGTTCCTGCTTTTTGGGAGAGAGAAAATAAGAGAGGCATACTTGTTCTTTCTTTTGTTCTTTGATACTTTTACAAATTCAAGACTATGAGCTTTACTTGTCATAACTCATTGAAGTCGAAACTAACCTGAATGTGACATTATGAAAATACATTCCTTACTAAATCAACTCTAAAAGAATGGACACGCGTACATATTCTCTTATGTATACACTTAAAATGGAAAACTACTGACTGAATACCTGAATCATGAAAAGAAGTTTCAATCGAGTTTGGTTTCTCTGCTCGGGGAAATAATTAAAAAATGTTTAAAGCTACGTCAGACACACACACACACACACATACACACACACACACACACACACACACACACACACACACACACACACACACACACACACACACACACACACACACACACAAAGGCAGTGCAGTGTGAAAACACAGAGCTCAGGTTTGTCTAGTTAAACCCATGAAGTGTAAATTGCTGCGGTTATTAAGGTTCCTGTTAATCAGGGCTTTATTTAGATTTATTTTGAAGCTGCCATAAATCATGGTGGTGAGGAGCCTCGCAGAAGGTTGGGCTGCATGTTGCTGCAACTTGGGAAGCAACAGTGCATTTTATCAGTGTGGAAGTAGAACCACACACAGTAATGCAGTACTCACAACTGTGCTTCTGTAGTAAATACTGCAGCTGTCAGATGGAAGATCAGCTTCTTTGGTTTTCACATGAAGTTTGATTGAGAGATAAACATCTGTTTTCCTTGTTTACGTATTTGGTGCTTTCCTGCCAGAGGCTCTCGGTGGAGTCAGAGCAGAGGAGAAATGAATGTCACGGTAACCCCAACCTTAATTATCAGCAAGATTCATGTTAAACTAGTCAATGATGGTCAGTAAATATCTTTTAACAGTTATTTGGCTGCTGCATGTATAATTTTATATTTGTCTGTGTTAAATACAGAAGACAAAACATTTGCAGCATTGCAGTTGTCTGAAGGCACCATGAAGAAACTGAGTAATGAAACCAACATGACAAGTCTGATGGAATTCATTTTTGTTGTTCAACTGGGATTTTGTATCCTACTATCTTTTATAGGTTGAACATTTTCCTGTATTACACATACCTATAGGAACGCAGAAAAAAATACATCTAGAAGAGAACTTGGAAAGCTAATGAATTCTGTCATGGCTTAATTTAAAGAAAGTGGAACTTTTTCCTCTTTTCTGTATCTGCCCCCTTAAATAGATTCTGCTACAAAAGTCAATGTGTACTTCTTTGGCCCATAACCCAACACTTCAACAGAGTTTCAATAAAATACGGTCAGTTGCTTAATCCTGCTAAAAGACAGACAAACAAAAAGCCGCCCATAGACGTGTAATGAAGTCCTTCATTTCCCCCCAAATTTACAAAATCTCCACCCCGAGTATATTGTCAGGATAAGGTCTGACTGAGTCCAAGTGAGAATGTAGCACAAACATGTCCGGTTGGTGATGTTTCTATCACGTGAGGGATACAAAACTGAAAGAAACAAAAATAATACAAATATCTCAGGATGAAAATTAGTAGCCACAGAGGAAGAAACCACCAAAGAGCTAAGGTCAGTGTCAACGTGCTGTACACAAACAAACAGACAAACAGCAATGAAAACACAACCTCCTCGGCAGAGGTAACTAATGTTCAAAGTTTGAACTCTGTTGAGTAATTGCTCTGCTACATGCATCATAAACTGAGAAGCAGATGTTTATTTGCAAGTTAACGAGAGGGATCACTTTGTCTACCTAATTGCTTCCCAATAACGTGAAATACCAACACGATTTTTCAATTTAACGGGCAGTTTACTCCGGGCTGCTGCGGCGAACGTAGAAGTCCGCCTGTTACACCCCCCACCTCCATTCCTGTCCAAACACACCTTCTCTGCTTTCCTCTGGGGAGGAGAAAAATCATTCGTTATTTTAATGGGTGTCAAATATGTTTTCCAAATCTACTAAAAGGTTATCGTTGTTACACGCGGACAAGTGCTTATATCTGAATCAATGTTAACTTTGTTACCAGGGAAATTTACTGCCTCCCCGGCCGACCACGCTGCACAAACTTAATCGGCATGTTTTCACAAAGTGCAGGTCGAGGGTGATTTATAAGGCCGAGGTGACTGACTGCTCTTTGATAGAGCGGGAGAGAAAAAACACGTATCCGAGAGGTGCGATGAAGGCATAAATAAAACTCTCTGTATTTTCATTTGAACGTGTGACACATGAAGATTATGTATTGTTAGTGTTAGAGCGGCAGGGGGGGGAAGGAATTAGTGACGGGCGGTGGCAAACGTGGTAATATGAATGAATGACATATATGACTGCATGGACAACCACAGCCAGAAACGTATTTATCCCACCTCAGACCACATCCCACCTTCATGTCCGCCTCACAACGATCACTCTATGAGGAAATTACTGCTGAAAAAAATCATTTGTCGGGGGGGGGGGGGGCAAAGAAAGAATGAGAGCACCGCTGTTACTCCAGTGTCTAGGCGTCACTATTTGTCTTGGGCGAGTTAGCTTTATCTAATAAAGTGTCTTTGTATTAAGATGGATACTTCAAACGCTCTTTTGTCTCTATAATCACAGAGGAGGGAGGCAGAACTCACACATTCCTCGCTCAATTTATTATTAATAAGTACATCAGTGGGAGAAAGATATCCTGGGGACCAAAACACCCGCCGAGCGCAACATTCATCAAACGTAAACGAATATCACAATACACAGGATACAGAGGCTCCAATAACAGATAATTGATGAGAAAGGTCTTTGGGTGCACTGGATCACCGACGATGGTTATCATTATATAACATCATTTCATAGTTTGCACCGAGTGACGAGCCGTTTGCTGCTGCTGCCTTCTGTATGCAATTAAGTGGCGTGTTTGCAGCGAGTGGGGGGGGGGGGTCAGCGTGTGATTAAACCGCGGCCAGCTGCATAACTGCGTCCACTCGGTGCTCCTGTTCTCTCGTGCCGCCTTAATCTATTGCAACCGCAGCAATTACCCTCCTATCAGGAAAACAAAACACAAACACAAACAACACGATCACCTCTTCATCTTCTGCGGCACGACGAGGCTTTGAATCCCCTTTTTTCTTTTTAAGACGCCGAATCATAAAAATAAATAAATAAATCTCAATTGTAATTTGATGAAAGCTACAAAACAAAATTCAAACAAAATCACAAGTACAAAGACGATTTGGGGAGAGGATTTTTGTTTTGTTTTTGCTAATATCCTCCCCCCACCCTTATTTGTAAGCGATAATGAGGGCCTATTCCGCAGGACCCTGACAACAGGAAAGCACTATTTCAGATGACAGATGGGACTAACTGTGTGACTGTTGTAATGGGCCACTCCCGGCCCTGCTGCACAACCTGTGCTCCGGTGTTGGGTTTCCGACAGCCAGTAGCAGCACTGGGACGTTCCGCTATAGGACCCGCGTCTGAGGGGAGGAATTCAATCAATAAAGTTCAACCCTCGACAAGATATACCATGTTACAGCAGAGACACAGACAGGGCGAGCCATCTGCTCCTCTCTTCACCACGCTCCCTCTGTCACATGTCAATCTGTGCCGCTAATGTCCAATATATTGGGTTATCATTCATACACTTTAAACCACCTTCGCCGGCTTTATGTAATGAAGCTGTAATTCAATTGGCTTTGGTTTGCCGTCCCCCCGGTGCCTGCTCTCAAATCGGCTTGCATCTGTCTCCCTCCCCTCGGGGACGAGTGCATCGCCGCGGAGCCATTGTCACTTTTCAGGTGACGCGACATCACAATAGCACTTCATTAACAAGCGTCGGGAGAAAAAAAAAGAAAGAAAAAAAGCTGGATTAGTTGATCTGATTTCATTTGGTGTCCTTCGCCTTTCCCTCGTAATTGTGCTGTCCTCTCAATCTGATCCTGGGCTCTTACAGTCAAGTAGATGCAGTGCCAAATTGGAAGCAGGTGGAGGATTGAAACAAGGAAGAACAAAACAAGGCGGTTCAAAGTCAGACGTGATGGTTTGACCTGTGGGGCCTCTGAGCACACTCGTTCCTGAAGAGCCGCCGCACAATCAACGCTGCTTTTGAAGTGAATACAATAATCATTTGCTTGACAACCTTCGAGTGCCTTGGAGTGAACCGCCCACCTAATGAGCGCATCATTAGTCACATCCCTACATGATTTGCCGAAGTCGGAAAAGTCAGGAGGTGTCGCAGATCAGGAATTTTTTTGAATCCTATTTTTGACTAAAATGATATTACCTTGTTTGACTTTACAAGGGAGATGTCAGACCTTTTTATAGGCTGCTAGTTTTTTTGACATCTTTAAAGTCATATCATCCAGTGAAGGAATATATGAGGTTTAGAAGCTGAAATGCAGATTCAATATATAACAATAATAACAACGCACATGCTGTGAGATCGGTTTTGAAACAGGTAACTCATAACAAACCCTTCACCTATTTTTGTCTAAAATAACATTTCTTTTCATCAGCTGCTGGTTTCTTGATATTTCTTTCCTATCTTTTAGTAGAGGAACAAGAGCTCTGGTTTAGGAGCTGAAAACCTGATTCTATGATAATTATAAGGGTAAACAAGATGTGTGATGACTTTAAAACCTTATCCATAATGAAACATGAAACTAACCCAAACCCACCTAGCCCCCCCATAACCTCCTAACCTAACCTAACCCTTTATAACCTTCGTTGAATAATTTTTCTCATCTAAAATATTACCGAATTAGACTTTACATGAGAAATGCCATACCTTGTCATAGGCTGCAATTTATTTTGACATTTATAAAATTGTGTCATTCAGTGGAAGAATATGAACAGTGATTCAAGTTAAAAGCAGATTTTTTGGATATAATAATGCACATATTTCTTTTCATCAGCTGCTGGTTCCTTGATATTTCTTTCCTATCTTTTAGTAGAGGAACAAGAGCTCTGGTTTAGGAGCTGAAAACCTGATTCTATAATGAAACATGAAACTAACCCAAAAACTAACCCAATCCCACCTAGCCCCCCCATAACCTCCTAACCTAACCTAACCCTTTATAACCTTCGTTGAATAATTTTTCTCATCTAAAATATGACCGAATTAGACTTTACATGAGAAATGCCATACCTTGTCATAGGCTGCAATTTATTTTGACATTTATAAAGTTGTGTCATTCAGTGGAAGAATATGAACAGTGATTCAAGTTAAAAGCAGATTTTTTGGATATAATAATGCACATATTTCTTTTCATCAGCTGCTGGTTCCTTGATATTTCTTTCCTATCTTTTAGTAGAGGAACAAGAGCTCTGGTTTAGGAGCTGAAAACCTGATTCTATGATAATTATAAGGGTAAACAAGATGTGTGATGACTTTAAAACCTTATCCATAATGAAACATGAAACTAACCCAAACCCACCTAGCCCCCCCATAACCTCCTAACCTAACCTAACCCTTTATAACCTTCGTTGAATAATTTTTCTCATCTAAAATATTACCGAATTAGACTTTACATGAGAAATGCCATACCTTGTCATAGGCTGCAATTTATTTTGACATTTATAAAGTTGTGTCATTCAGTGGAAGAATATGAACAGTGATTCAAGTTAAAAGCAGATTTTTTGGATATAATAATGCACATAATGGGTGATGATTTTGAAACCCTATCTGTTATGAGACATGTAACTGAACCGAGCCCCTTTTCGAATCCTGTCTTAAATATAACCTGGTTTGACTTGGCTGAAATGTCGCACCATGATTTCAAACCAATAGTTTTAAATCACATCATCCAGTGGAGGAATACAAGCACTGGTTTAATCTAAAAAGCAGATTTTTATAATAATACCAATAATGCTCATGATTTTGGGATGTAAATTTAGACTCTTTTGAAACACGTAACTAAAAAATAATTTAGAGCAGCATTATGACCTGAAAGGAGTCCAGCAGACTTTCATCTGTCCTCCTCCACAGTGTCTCGGCTCCATGGGACAATTTATAATTCAGTTTATGATAAGCTTCTCTGTTGTTTCAGTGGTCGGCGTAATTGTGCTCTCATAAGAATATGAATACATCCCCATCTGTTTGGTGTTAGCTTGCAAACCGCACTTAGCTACAAACCCACAGCCATGCGAGACATCTACTGTTTAATTAAAAAAAAGGAAAAAGAAAAGAAAAGTCAGAATAAAATTATGCTGCTATAAAAGAGTTTTGCCAACAATAACATTATCGTTTGACACGCAGCATGTCAAAAAAACGCCAGCTTCATATCACAGTAAAGGGAACCGACCTTTGAAGAATGTGTGTGTCTCTGTGTGTTTGCGTGCATGTGTGTGTCAACTGCTGATTTTAAAGCTTCAAAGATTGCTTTTAGGATACCACAAAAGAATAACCTCTGACCCCCAAACAAATAAACATAAGCCACATTTAAATAGCACAAGCTGGAAAAATCTGAAAGCTCGCTCAGTGTGTGTGTGTCTGTGTGTGGGTGTGCCGCATTGTGGGTGTCATAAAGAGCAGGGACATGTCTATTATGTGCGGTTTGATTAAAGCATGATGGCTGGTGTCCAATCTGCTTTCCAGGGGAGCGCTGTGACAGCCAGCAGCGCCTCTACCTGCTGCCTCCTCGGCGTGTTAGGTGATTTACGGCTGACTCCCTCCGTTTATGTACTGCCTTATTTTCATTTCCACCCCGCTGAGTGCCAGGTTCAGAACTCCTGAAGAAATATTATGCTTTGCTGACAAAATACAGTGACAGCCATCTCCCAGCCTTAAAAGAGTGCCAGAGTGTTTAACAGTATGAGAGCCTGGGAGACAAGGCGAGGTTGAAGGCATCTGTAAGCACGCGGCCCACTGAAACAACCATTTGATCTAAACCAGCTCTGATTGGGTGGAATGATGTTTATAGCCGAGTTAGAATCTACTTTCAATTAAAAAATGACACAAGGGGGAAAGGGGAGGTCTGTAAAACAGACGGTAAAATGTATTGAACAACTTTTACTAGGGTCTTGTCTGAGAAACATGTGGCGCACAAATGAAATGTTTGTTTCGACAGACGGGTTCGCCTGCAGACGAGCAGGTAACTTGACGCCGGGGACTTTTTCATTAACCCTGAGTTCAAACCCCGCTGCTGTTTCAGGCTTTTGTGGGGAAGCAACAATTTGATGTAAACGGATGAATATAAATACCACTGTTGTTCAAGCGCCGCCATGTTTCCTATTCATTTCCAGCCTGTTTTCTCTTTCACAGGAACGACTCTGAGCCGTAATGAGGTGTTGTAGCGTCCTGAGGCGTTATCATTTGCCGCATTATTATTTCAAAAGCTCTGACAACGGCTCCGTCTCTGATGTAATTCTCATGCATATGGAAGGTGTTCCAGTGAGTGACTTGATTCCCTGGTTTTGAGGAGAAGGTGACCCAACCGCTCACTAAATAAAATGAGTTATCACAAACCTAATGAGGCAAACTGGCATTCGGAGCAGGCGTCAGATGGACACACTATTGTCTGGTAATAGCCTCTAGCTACATGAGCATTGCTTGTTTTTTATTTAGATTGCCGCCATGAAACCAGCACCAGTGACTACGAATTTGACGCCACAAAAAAAAACACCCCCCTTCCTGCATCTGAGACCGACTATAAATAAATTGAAAATTGTCATTGTACCCTAATCAAATTATGAGACGTATTTTGGTTGGGCTGTCAGTTGTCTAAGGCTCTGTCTACCTCTCTCCCTCTTCCTCAGCAGACGAGGCGAAGCAAAGTGAATCCCCTGAGGTCCTCTCATCTCTCTTCAGGAGCTGCCGACTCTCTTCTCTTTATGGCACACCCAGAAGGATTAAGCACAAATGGCATTCACATGATTTCAATAAGCTCAGGGAGACAAGAACCAGCCTTTCAGCACATTAGCTTTTTGCTGCAGAGGACACAAAGCAGACACCGAGCCACTGCGGGGGGAGAGACAGAAAGAAAAGAACACACAGTTAATAAGGATCATAATAATAGACCAGTCTGGCACCGCTGAAATGGAATTCCACTGGCCCCAAAATGGCCCCTGAAGTGGTGATGTCATCAATAATGGCCCTGATTGGGTTAGACGTGAACCTGAGGTGATGCTGTCGTAAAGAGGTGACCCTCCGTGGCAAAGCCAGAGTCTTGGCCTTTCAGAAAAAGCCATGAAAAGAGTTATCTGGATTAAGTCAACACACATGTGACAGGGCAGCCTTAAAGCTTTGTGTAAAACCAAAATCCAGGATCCAAATGTAAACAAACAGATTTCCAGTCTCCTCTTATTACCAATATTCAAAGACATGAACCCTGCTGACAACCTAACCCCAATTAAATGATCTTTTAATACAGTTTTCAATGAAGTTTCTGATGTTTTCAACTGGTCTCAAATTTTTGATTTGTTAAAATTACTGAAATTCATTTTTATATTCACAATAGACCCAACAACAATGCGAAGATGTTGTCTGTGATGTTGAACAGACAACAAAAGTTCTTTGAAGTTCCCTACAGCCTTATGAAGTATTATATTGTCTTTCAGATCACTGCTTTGGATTTCTGGGCCACAGCTTTAACGATTTGGCTGAGTCTTGCAGAATGTTTAGCTATAGGATGTTGTTTAAAGTTAAATAAATCAGTTTAACACACTGCACAAATGTTGGGAAGGTTTGTAACCAGTAGTTGAACAGAGCGGAGCCGGATCTTTCCCTCAGGAGCAGGTAGAGACCAAACAGGGGTAAAATTAGATTAATATTAGTTTGGTGGCCAGAAATATTACTTTAAACTAATGACAATAATGAAGAGTGCTTGTGACAGTAAATGGGCTTGTTAAGTTGTGACTTGATTTGTCCGTTTCTGGGTCCTAGCTCTGCTATTTTCAAGATGCCGCACAACTGTCATTGTGGATCTCAGATGGTGGAAACAAAGTTTGTCTTTTGCAGGTATATGCAAACGTTAACAACATCATGAGCGACGTCACAGTTAAGAAGTGGATTGGTAACTAATAATTCACAAAACATTTTAGTATAGCAATTTTTTTGTTAAATATATATTTTTGGTCTTTTTTTTAAATAGTTTTTACTGGAAAGGACAGAGAGCAAGATGTGATGGGGGCAGACAGAGAGTGGAGGAAGACAAGCAGCACAGTGCCACGGGTCCTGATCCAACCTGGGTCTAAACGGGTGAGGCATAGCCTCGATGGGGCAGCAGCTCTACAAGGTAAGCGATAAACCGCTGCAACAACTCTTTAAAGGTTCAAGGTAATGTGTGCATTTTGGGGTTAAAATACATTTTTTGAGAAAAATGTTTTCCAAAATTTTATATGTATATTACACATGGAAAATGCAGGATTAACAACGAAATGCTCTCAAATTAATCTATCTGGAACTATATATTTTTGAAAAAAAACCGTCATCCTTTCCAACAATGTTTCCCTCTATTGCATAAATGAGATTAACCATTGCTAAGAAGCAACAAATCTAAATCTCTACATTTCAGAAATTTTAACCATATGAGGCATTTATTTACCAAAAAAATTCTCCCTCATATTTGTTTTCCACTGCTTTTTATAATTTTTGAGTTATCATTATAGCTTAATGTCCGTTTTCGCTGTTCCATTCTCTGCGTCTTTCTTTCCTTTCTCCCTTGTGAATGTGACTAATCATCTCGCTTGGTGAAGGTAAAATGGCACTTGATCTCCTCCCTCCCTCCCTCCCTCCCTTCCTCCACACGCTCCACTCCTGCACTGTCAGTGATTTTTCATCGCCCTTGTTGGGGCCGTTTTATGCATTGTTTCCCTGATGCAGTGATTGATGTCAGGGGCTGGTAATCTGGGGGAATGAGAGGCTGGTTGGTGGCAGTCGAGTCCCCTCTGTCTCTGACACGTGTCGGCTGAGTGCTGGGGCGCCGTGCCGCGCTGGGGGCCTCGTTTGGCTGTGGCCACTGCTGAGGCTGCTCACTCAGCCAGCCCTCATTTCCATTTCAATCTCAACCTCATGAATGCAAAAACTCTGGCCGAAAATTAATAACACCGCGCGAGGGAAAAGTGGGCGCAAGGGAGAGGGATGGAAAGACAGAGAGATGGAGAGGAGAGTAAGAAAGAGAATGCAGAGCTGGGGCCCTTTTCAACCTTTTTGTTCCTCCAAAAGTGCCCCTTATTTTATTCCCCTCTCTCTTTCAACAGTATCTTCCAATGAATGGCATTACAGACAATGCCATATCCAGAGTGACACAAATTTATTTCGGTTGCAGCGCCATAGTGTATTTCCACAGAACCAGGGGCGATTTGTCTGGGGACAATTTGGTTTCCATAAAGGATTTAAATGGTTTCTGTGGAGATAGTGGGGTGAAATTTAATTTGTTTCTCATTTACTACAGCAGGTATGAAAAGGAGAAAAATTGGACGGCTGATGGGCAAAAAATTGGTGCTGTCCCTCTGCTGTATCCCCAGAGGACCAAGGCCCTGCATCATATAGATTGAGTTCGACCCCCCCAGCCCTCCCAACCACAAGCCAAGCCAACACGTGCACACACCCACCCACATACACACACACACACGCCCAGCCCGCCTTCAGCCTGGAGAGAGCTGTAACCTTAAACCAACTTAAACAGTAACCTTTGGGGAGGCTGCCAATCACTCCTAAAACAACGTTTCCATCGATCGGCCTGTCTGCGTGATTTATGGCCTCATTTTACACTAATTGAGAATTAGAGGGCGGATTAGTGGGCCTCAACACTTCGGCCTGATATGCACTCTGAGCAGTGTAATCTGTCACGCCGGGATGTCCGACACTCTCTTACTCACAAAGGAGGAGAGGAGGGAGGAGGGAGAGGGGGGCCCGTTCTAATTGAATTCCCAGATAACACGGAAATTAATTTGACACCAGCGAAATTTGACTACAGCCCTGGTTCCCTGCACTCCTGCTCCCCTCCGTCGTGAACTGCATCTGCTTCTCCTCTTTCCATCCGTTTTCTACCTTTCTCTTGTCCTCACTCTCTCGGTTTCTGCTGTGCCTAGCAAACACTATCGATCCAAATCACTTTGAGTTGAAGGCTGTCTGAAGCATGGAATCCCTAAATCATATTTGTGCTCATATTAGGGCAGTTCATCTGCTGCTATCTTTGGCCAGATAAAGAATATTACCTTTAATTTTCTTTGACTGTGTTCACGCTGGCTCCACCCCCCCCCCCTCTTTCCTTCTTTCTTTCTGTAAAGGGGGAATCTCCTTTCCCAAGGATGGTGAATGCGTGCAGACGAATGCCCAGAGTCAACAGTTGGAATTGAATTAGGGTCCCGGCTCGCCAGGTCCATTGTCTGGGTAATTTGTCGTATAAGTGGCAAAATGAAAGCACTCTCCACGGTTCTCTGAGCACCTGCTGTTGTGTCACTCATCACTGCAGATACTGAGAGCGAGACGGAGGGAGAGCGAGCGAGAGAGAGAGCAAGTGTTTCACCTACTATGGAGGATCACATGCTAAACTGCTTTGCCATAATAAACTAAGATGTCATTGCAGGGGCTTTTGTCATGGATGTATAATAACATCAAGATAATCAACAGCTATAAAGGGGAGTGAGACATCTCTGATTCTTTCCCACCACATTCTGTGCATTTAGCAAGTGTACATTGTGATTTAGAATACACAAGTGGGAATTCTATATGCTTTTCCGTGGTGGAAATACAGTATTATTAGCACACACTTATACTGTGATGTAATTTAAAATAGTTTTTTAGTTTCTGTTGGTTTACTTGTAAACCTGATTGTGATTGTTTTACACTTTTTTACTATTGGTAACCTTTAATACTCCATTATTAACTTGTAAAGCACCGTGGAACTATGTTATGAAAGGTGCTATATATAATAATAATACTACTACTACTTATACTAATAATAATAATATTTGTGATGAATCATATTTTATAAGATAACCCCAATCCAAATGGCAATGCTATATTAAAGTACTTTATTTGAATAAAATACCTCGGCATCACAAACCTGTTCTCTGTAGCCTGCATTGTGTGGGAGTTTAGTTTGCATGCAGGCTCTTTAGCAGACTAAGAGATGCATTTATCTGTGTAATGAACTTTGGACGCTAGCTAACTTAATCCCAGTAATGCCTGCGAGAGTCAATTAGCGCAACTAGATTCAGTGTGGTATTTATCTGATAGAGCAACTACACACACCAGAACACACACACCAGAACACACACACACACACACACACACACACACCATATTGACCATCTTCATCTTATCTTTCGCCTAATGGGACCACAGGGCCCATCATCAACTCCGCTCTATAATACAGCGTTACTATCTTTTCTTTTTTTTTTGAAAAGCCTGTAGGGAGTTTTGAAATTGAGTAGCTGTTGATTTGCACAACTAACAAGTCTTTTAAGAGTCAATTTTTTCCTGCCCTGATCATTTCAGTTTGTCATGTTATGAGCGAGTTAATCTGGATTTGCCTCAATCAATGCTGGCAGGATATTATCAGTGTAGCACGCAGGTGACAGCATATTACAGGACCTGTAACAGATACCTCTGGGATCTTCATCTCCCCTATGACAGGATCTGCTATCTGGAGCAGGAGCCTGTACAGAGAATAATAAATGACAGGGAGTGATAAGACGAGGCTGTTAGCAGGCATGGTCATGGTCTACATTGCCCCTCTTGTCTCTCCAGGGACGCGAGCATGCGCGTGTCTTTGTGCATGCATCAATGTATGTGTGTGTGTGTGCTCCAGCTGTGCTCTCACACAGACCACGCTTAACTTTTGCTATAGCGTCAGTGGCGGCCATTGTCTTGTAGCGGGCTGCACGATGGGTTACAAAGGTCTCTATCTGCCTGCTTCCTCATTTCTTATTCCGACCCACAGGGACAGAGGGTGAGGAGGGTGAGGGAGAGGGAGGGGGGGAGGGAGGAGGAACAGGGGGATAACTGAGAGGCTGATGGAGACTAGGTGACAGGTTGGAATGGGCCATCAATAGATCCATCAGGCGGGTAATTTGGAGCGCGCTTAACATACATCAGTGGAGTCGTAGGAGCTGGTATCTGTCTTGTCGTGGAATCACAGTAAATAACAGTTAAAGATGGTGTCAGGCCTGACCTGGCTGACCCTCCTACACACACACACACACACACACAAACACACACGCACACACAGACACACACCACTGCAACCGAGCAGTAGTGGAGCTTGCACAGATGGGAAGGGATTAACACATAGATTAACAACATCTACATTCACACATACGAGCAAGGATTCTCTGATAGACACATTCAGACTCACTTATATGATGTACAAACATCAGTGTCAGTAAATCTGGCCTTTCAATACTAAAATACTTCATTTCTGCGAGTAGAGGTTGTGCCCATGCAAAGAAATGAACAATATTATCTTTGACCTCCCAGCTCCTCCTTCTGTTACAGAAGATATAAATGTACAATCTGTAACTTTGGCCACTAGGGGTCTCTCAAACAAAACAATAAAAAAAAACTGGCTCCACTCGAACATTAAAGACTTCGGGTAGATTTTTCATCTACAACATGCGACTCCGGTGCAAATTGTGTTCATGGATGGAGTCATGTATTAAAGTTTCATTCACGTTATGTAGAAAACAGCAATGTGGAATCATGTTGCATTTTGATTGACCAATACAAACAGTAGAGGGGAAAACAGCCGACGGGCTAACTGGCTAGCAGCGTGTTTCTCCGTCGCAATACAGAGTTTAGCCCAGAATTAATTGTAGAGATGGGCAAAGACATGGGAAACCAAAAAACCGAAACGCCCTGCTACCTTGGATGAATTGTGTTTTTCTCTAGGTCTGTATAATGGTTGTTAAGGCTTTGCATGATGTAAGTACACGAGTCAAGGAAATAAATATAACATGGGTCAAGTCGTTCTAGACATTTAAATAAAGAATTGTTACATATTATACCTTTTAAGACTTATGGACATGATTATTTCCTTGAGTAAGAGTCTTTAATGTTCGAGCGGAGCCAGTCGTCTTCATTTCAGGAAGCTTTATGACAGGAAAACTCTCAACCAGAAGAACAAACCCGCTCACGGGTAAGTTGACAAATAGGCTGGAGCATCTTTCATTGACAGACACACAGTAAGAAAACAAATGCTGCGGGTGCTTTGAAAACTGTGTGCAGCACCAGAGGGCAGGCAGATGAGCCTCATCCCCGAGGAGGACGTGTCTCTCTTTGTGTAAAGGTGAGAGTGCACGTCTGCGCTTAGAGCAGAGCATGTGACTATAAAAGTGAAGCACCCTAGGCTAACTACTGTTCCTGCCACTCACACTCCGAACTAACCCCTCAAACACACACACCATCCAGTCTTAAAGGTGTCATCTCACATTTGGGGGTAATTCAGCTTGATGACAAGCAATACAGCATAATTCTAATTTCTAATATTACAATAATTCTAATTTTCTAATAATAATATGTTCTCTCAAACTCTCCGGCTAGATCTATCCTTAAAGGTTCGGGAAATATTTGGTTTATCCCATGTGAGAATACAACAGTAACATGTCGGGAGAATTCATGTCTTAAAACAGCAAACAATTTCACTGCACTGTAGATCTGAAAAAAGTTTGCAGGAAGAAAGAAGAAATCTGTTTTTACACTGTTGCTTTCAAAAAGCAGTTTTTTCAAAATTATTCACGAAAACATCCTATTGTAAATGCAGATGGTATGTATTTTTTGGGTTAAATTATATTTGGAATAAGAATTTCGTGACATGCCGGGGAATCCACCATTAAAAAAACCTCATGGTGATGAAAACTCACACTGAGTATGTTGATACCTTTTGAAGAATCTTTGATATGAGAGGCTTAGGGCGTACGGTCAACAAAGAGAGAACACGTTTTCTTTTGATTTCCCTTTAACCTCACAGGTTACCTCATTCCATACCACAGGTTAAGCTTTACAAATGAATAATTTATGAAATTTGAAACGCAATCTAAAATAATTACCATGTCACGCCAGTTTGAAAGTCTCTTGGTGATGTCTCCTGTACTTTTTTAAAATTAGAAAAGCAATGAAGTAGCATTGCACGATCAAGTAGCAAGTTGCACTAAAGAGCCTCGTAGCACAGACGCCAATGTAGAACCCCACCACAGTACATATGTTTCTATTATGGTATGTTGAAGTAGTGTAGAAGCAGGGGCAAAACCTCTAACCCCAAAACAAACAAGCAGAGTCACAGGGTGTTAGTGCAGAATAACTCAGTTAGTGGAGGGGCCAGAGATTTTCTTTTGCGGCTGCTAGGGGGTTCAACTTTTTAGTGGAGGTGCACTTCCACACCTGAACGGAAACATGTGTGAAAGGTGCCTTGGACAATGGAACACAAATTAGGACGACAAAAAGAACGCAACTGTAACGACCACACGTGCTGATCTGATAATAATGTAGTTCACATGTTACACTGCCAGACAATGTGGCATTAGCCTGTTATACCTCACTCACGATACTTCCTCTGCAGTCGCGTCACAGAAAAAACATTACTTTTAAAAGTATTTAAATAGTTGCAAGGTTCCTTCAGGATACAGTATACACAATAAATATAAATGTCCAATTTCAGATCTACTTCTTTCACAGGTGAGTAAACAGTGTCATTTCTCACTTTTTCTCAAAAAATCAATTAATTAATAAACTCAAATTGAGAAGGTAACATGTGATGTAAATAATCAACAATACGGTTTAAAACATTTCCTACTACCTGTTTCTTGTCATCGGCTGTTATTAAACGCATAAACACAGCATGAGTATATTGCGTGTGTGTCTCTTACTTGGATGGACACGATCAAAATACACAGAACATGCTAACTTTCAGTGCAAGCTACTTAGGGAGGAGTTGTAGCTAGCTGCTTAACAAAATGCTATTTAACAAATAACAAAGTACCGCCTCAAAACAAACTCTAACCCTCAGTCAATGTGTCAATACAACGCAGATTAAACAACATGGAGGATATGTTCACAAGTTCAACCGCTAATATCTTCGTAACGTACCTGAAAACACGACACTTCCTCTGTGGTCTCACCGAGAAAGATTGTTAGCGAGAGCTCCCCCTTCCGGACCCTGCAGGCATCACCAATCAACCACAAGCAAAGGCTGAAAAGGTAGATCACAGATCAGAGGCAATTCTTCACAGGTATTTTATTTTTAAGCTTTTTAACTCTATAAATCATTTATTTGACATTTTATCATTAATTTGAACCTTTTAAATAAGACTTATTTTTTAATGAGATATTTAACGTTTACATTGTTAATATATCACCTGTTTATCAAGACTTCAATTTTGTCCTAATGGCTGTTTTTAATACCTGTTTATCAGATTCTACATAAAGTCTAAATTAAATATATATATTTATGTAAAAGTGTATTTTGCTGTGTTTATTATTTTTTAGTACCCCCTGTAAACACTTCCATTTGTTGGAATTTCGTTGTGTAGAGAGTATCTAGCTGCGTTAACTATTTCCGTGCAGGTTTTGTGTATTATCCTGTACAGGACAGTGTGCGGTATTCCTCTCACCTTCATGTGCTTTTTCTCCTTTGCACCTGTCCACCGTATTTCTGAAGGTGTACATTGGCCTTTTCATTGATGTTCCGTGCACGTGATGTAAAATTGATGTTTTCTCCATTTGCACGTGTTTAGTCTATTTGCATGTGCTTTCTTAAATTGTAGTGCGATCAATTCTACTCTCAGGGCCACCGTACAAGACGGGAGAACACCAGGATCCAATTTATTTGAGGTCATGGGACCATGTTTAATACTTGAGGTACCTAAACCAAACAGCCGCCACAATCCAGTTCTCAGGCATGTGGTTGAAAACAAATCTTTATTTTTCCTGTTTGGAAGTGGTCGTAGTTTCGCAACAGAATAAATCAAATTAGTGGCAAGGAAAATCTGATCATGAACGCTCACTTGAGAAACGTTTCAGGTGCATCCAGAGCTTTGTAATCTGACTCTGTTTGACCTGAGCTAAATCTGGATTGGTCTCATTCAAGATCCCATTTCTGAGCAGCGGAGGTTTGTATCTAAGGAGTATGTTTATAAAGCCAGGTGCATCAGATGATGCAGACTTATTTAGTGTTATTATAATGAATCTACTTCTGTCGATTAACTGATATAATTGAATCTCTACTAATTTTTGGAAGCGATTAACGTAAAACATGATTACACATAGTGTTAATAATCATATTATATCTCAAACATATCTCTTGCCAGACAGGAGGAAAGTATACGGCAAACGTACAAAGAAAAGAGAATTTAAGTTCAAATTAAAAACTGAAACTTATGTGTAAAGTTAAATATTAAGTTATTAATGGTTTACTTAGTTTGTTAGTTGACGACGACCACCAACTCAAACCAGAACTGAGCCATGACTCTGACCTGTTCTCCTGTCTTGTCGAACTTGTCCTCGTCATCTCGGCCCTGCTTTAATTAAATCCAATTAGCTAGTCAAGGTTGTGTGCACACAAATACTGTTACTCTGATACAATTAGGCCTCTGCTTTTAGTTTTAAGTGCGCGTAGCTACCTTAATCAAAATTGTCACTTAAAATGAAACTACAGCTTGAGTAATTAAATTTAATTGGATCTTGTCACTTCGTGTGCTGGCGGTGTTTTGATCCTCGTTGAGTGGTTGCTGCCTCCGCTTTGTACCAAGCTTTATTGCAGTCCGTGGCCTCAGCCTCTTCCAGACCAAATTCTTTCAGACCCGGTCAAAGCTGAAAATGCTTTGAACCCTGATCGGTGTGAAAAAGTAATTTGACAGTAGATCATTACTTCTAATTCGTCAGCGTGTCTCGTTCATATCTGTAAATACTGCTGCCCGATCATGTGCTGGGCTTCAGAGTCGAGGAGTATGAAACAGGTTGAAATAAAGGCATTATCAAATCAATGGTGCACTTTGTCTGTGAGCATCTGCATTATCATTGCTTTTGACAAATACGTTGCATTTCGATAACTTCTATTTTTTTTGTTGCTGCTGCGTATGAATCCCTGAGGTCTGGCTTTAATGCCTTTTTAAAAGCATGTTTTCCACTTCCTCTTGGCTATTTTCTCACAAAACTCTTTGATTTGATGGGTCATGAAGGAGATAACAATGAGCGCTGACGTCCCCATACGTTGTGCTTAAAGCTGTGATGCGGTGAAGCTAAAGGTGGAATAGCTTTTTCTGGAGCGTTGGCTTCGCGGCCAGTTATTTGTGTTGCCAGAGGAATGAAAAATCTAAATGGAGTGGTCAGGATGGGCTTGGCAGCATTGCACTGACCTCTCCACCGCCACACTTTGGAGAATATGGAGGAATTGAACATGCAGCCATGCTACCTAAGGCAAAAGCGGCAAATCTTTATTCACTGGGAGCTGCTTGCTGCTAAAGCACATTCCCTTTCAATCCATTAGAGCTCACCGTCCCCTTCCCCTTCATCACACAGTGCACCCCTTAATTTGACAATGACAAAGAGCCACTTGCAGATTTTAAATTTCATAATTTTAATCTGTCAAGTCTGACATTTAATTAGTGGCTTCCTAACCTGTGTCTGCCTCGCTCTCTGAAGGGCACCGTTTGTTCTGAGAGCGCCGCGCAATCTCTCGGCGGAGGAGAGGAGAAAGTGGATTAATATATATGTACATTACCAGCTGCTGCAAAGACAATACACAGAGAGGGAGGCCATTAGGGCCTAATGCAGACAGATGAGGTTAATAATATTTGGGAAGTGTTGCTCTATTAAGCGGAGCACTGATTAAGACCTGAGTGGGATCCCCCTTCATGAGGCACTGATTGGGACCCGGGCTGCCTTTTGTTCTACTGTCCCAGAAAGAGGAGGAGAGGGAAAGAGTAGACGAGGAAGAAAGGAGCGGAAACAATGTTGGCCGACTCTGTGTTGTAGCTGACAATGAGGATGGGCCTAATGAGAATCTTTACAGACCTGGATGGGGGTTTATAGAAGTCCGACGCCCACTGATAAGTTCATTACGACCACGAGAAAACAGATGGAGCCGGCGTTGGGAATCTTCCATCTGAAGGAAGAGCTCTGTGATTGCTTTTAGTTCGCACTTGATTTCCTTTCTTAGTCACCGCAGATGATGTTTCCAGACTCACCTCATTAATTTATTTCCATCATTGCATAGCTCGAAGAATAAGGATCCAGCAGCCCAGGTGTAGTTTGAGATTCTTTCCACCACAAAAAGAAGCTCCCGTGCAACGCTATTTCATACAGACAGCTCCGGTGGAGCAGCTATTGATTTTAAAATCAATAGAAAGTTAAAGGAGATGGAGTGGAAATGGCTTGGAATTGGGTCGGCCAGGAAAGTGTCAGGTGCTGCAGGTGTGTGTGTGTGTGAGTGTGTGTCTGTGTTTGTGTGTGTATCATGTTTTGTGTCAAATGTCAATGTCAAAGTTTTATGATCATAAACATTTTGAGTTTTCATGGATGAAATATTTACTTATTTCTGAAATCTCAACGTATTCTTCTCTTTTATTTCCTTAGATTCATTCCTCCGGACTTAAAGATCAATAAATATTGATTCGGTCCAAAACCTTCGTTATGTTTTCCCAAATCTTTTTAATTTCTGACTTGTCGTCCGTTTGCGTTTGTATTCAAATGTCTCTAGACCTTCCAACACCAAGAGAGAGGGATGTTGAGGTGGCAGGAGATCTGTGGATGTGCTGGTGAGATAATGGGGAGGAGTGAAAATTACTTTGCGGGGCCCACTAGTGGTTGCTCCTCGCCTCTTCAGCCACTCTGGCTGACGGATGAGGCCAAGAACAACCACAAGGAGTAAAGAAAGATTAAAGACTCGGTGAGAGAGAGAGGAAGAGAGAGAGAGAGAGAGAGAGAGAGAAAGAGAGAGAGAGAGGGGGAGAGAGAGAGAGAGTAGATCCACATGCTCACAGTGCTTCCTCCCTCACTCTGGACAAATCTCACACCACAGGGAGGAGAGATAATGGTGAAAAAAATCAGACCCACCTGTTTAACTCCTATAAATCACACGTGTCAATCTGTGGGTGTTGTGAGCATCTGCATGTATTTGTATCTCTGCATGCATGTGTGGGCTGGTGTGTGTGTACATTTGATAGTGTGTGTTCGATAGTGTGTGTGTGTGTGTGTGTGTGTGTAAATCACCCCCTTGGCCTAATTGGTGGCTGATAATGCTCTCATTTCCTGTGGAGGAGGTCCATAAGTCACTGGGGAGCGGCTGGCTCCCTCTGGGGCTTCAAACACCGCTTGACCAAACCACTACCTCTCTGACTGCCTCCTAATCTGTACCAAACCTCTACACCTCTGCGTGAAAAGAGTTTTGCCTTGGCCCATGTGTTAAAATGTGGATTTTTGTTGGTGAACTCTTGGGTATTTCCCGCACAACTTTGTATGTGTGTTGAAAAAAAGTGTGCGTGTCTGTTCGTGTTACGCTTGATCGCTGCCTTCCCTTGACAGTGCTCATAGAGAGAATTAGAGAGCGGGTGAGATAATCACATGAATAAAATGCAGCCGGTAGCTCATTACAAACCCTATTATTCATTAATTAACATTATTAAAACGTCTAATAGACCCCGGCACTCCTCACAGGCCCCCTGCCTCTTTTCAACTAGGTCCCGGCTCCTCGGTCCCTCCTGTTTCTAAACATGAAAAGAATAGCACATCAAACGAGGCCTGGTTTCAATGTGTTGGGGATTTGCAGGTGTAGAATCACGGCGCGCGCGGGGGGAATCTACTTGCCGGTCGCGCCGCCCTCTTCCGCACTCTTCCTCTTCGGCCTTGCTGTGACACGAAGTGCTCACCCGCGCCATAACAAACCCCTCATCCCCTCATTAGGAGTGGGGAGAGAACTGGGCTATGCGCTCCCTAATTAGGTCCCAATCTGAAACTTTCCCATCTTTCCCTCCATCTCCCCCTCCCCACCTCCGTGTCCCTTCATCACAGGGGAGAAAAAAGCGAATGATGACATTTATGGAAGCAAGTTTAATCAGCTGTATGTGGCGGCGGATATAAGGGAAAGTTTGGATAACACGTTGTGTCTGTGATATGTCTGTGCAAAGGAAACACATCCCTTTTAGCACTTCTGAAAGAGATTGAGCGATGCCTCTTTTGTCCCGTCCAGATTTTGCGCTTCATGAAAATGTCTCAACAACTCAGCTGCAGGAATCATCCATTTGATTCCTCCCTCTTCTCGCTCTGCAATCATTATGTGCACACTCGCATTAAAACACACAGGAGCTGCAGAGCACATTAAACCGGCTGCGTTCTGGTAACCAATATTCAACTGAGAGAATAATATCTATCAAAAGTTTTTAATTGCGTTCTGCGCGGAACCGGATATTATTAAACATGCATAATATATATATTTGCGGCAAGATCTGGAGAATCTCTGTCCCCCCAAATTGTAATGATTATCATGAATATTCAAAAGTCCAAACAATACACCTTAGTTAAACATTAATACCGTAATCCAGATACAATCAGTTTAATGTGTCCAGGAAAAGATGCATTATTCCTCATTTTGCTCTCATTATTTTCAAATAAGCAGGACAGTGTGTGTGGAGAGGAGGGACTGCAGCCCGACACATGATGAATATGCAGAAACTCTCAGGGATATTAGTGGGGTTTAAACTACATCCTGTGATTACTTTTCTGCTTGTAAATACTTGACGCTCCAGTTGTACTGTGACCTTAAACGGGATTTTATTGGAGCACAATATCCATACCATTAAGGGAGTCTTTTATCATTCTGAGAGGGACACCGGCTCCTCGGATCCCTGAGTGGAGCCTCGGTACATTGAATTACATGAATATCTCTATTTATGGCACCACGTTCGTATGTAACACAATAGAGCACATGCATAACGCTTAAAAACACATATCTTCTCTCGGGATATTTGATCGCGTGATACAATCTTTAACTGAATTAATTTCTGAAACGCACTCAAACAGATGGATATATACAGTGGGAGTGAGGGATTATGGGAATTTAAGGTAATAATCTCCTTTATCGATATGGAGGCAGCTCTTCCTCACTTAATATCTCCCGCTTTCCACTCGCTCGCTCCCTTCACACGTGCTGAATGATGCTGCCTGACAAGTAAATCACATAAGAGGTGGTGTTGCCCCATGTGGCTGAAGAACCGGCATTCTTCATACCACACCTCTTCTCTTTTCTTTTCTTCTTCCTCCTCCTCCTCCTCCTCTCCTGATTAAATCTGCTGCTCCCTGTAGGATTATTAGATTTCTAATTCAATCTGAATTTCAGGAACTTGTTTGCTTGGTTACCTGTCACAGCATATCAGCTTGTCATATTAGTGGTGATCGTTGGCTCTACCTAATCTGCTTTAAACAATTTCATCGGGTGCTGGTCTATAAATCATTCCGTAATGGGATTGACACGCGCAGGCTTAGCTAGGTAAACAAATCAGCTTTGTTTTATGTTAGGCAGCAATGAACTTGGCTTTATCAACTTCCCATCGATTCACACACACCACAAGGTCAAAATCTCTCCGGCTGCTCATCAGCGGGAGTAGGGGTCAGCACTCAGCAATTAGAATATGTATCAGACGAGGAGGCAGAGGAGCCCATCACATCCCGCTACCACTGTGCCTTTCTCCAGAGCGTTAATTCATTTCTTATCAAAGTGAAGGCATTTCAAAGTTAAGCGTTGCGGCGTTGGAGGGGAAGTACTCTTTATTGGAATTTGAAAGAGAAAATGAAATGAGTTTGTAGTTTATTGACGGGAAGTCCCAGAGGCGCCTTAAAAACTCATTAACTTTCAAAACTAATTCAAACGCTCTGATTAACATCTGAGGAGTTCTTACTGTCTATTAATGATTTTTTTTTTTTGGTCCAGTGTTTTTGGATTTGCAGACGTACTGTCTGCTTAGAAAAATATGTTTTAAATATGATTTTGATTTGCCACATCACAACCTCTGTATATGAGCTGTCTAAAATGTCAAATTAAGGAGACGTCTTGCACGATATTCGCCAAAGACACAGATATTCAACTGTATCCTGCTGTATCTTTCTAGTCCTCCCATTTTCAGATTAAAAAAATCAATGTTTCTTTGAATTGTCAGACGAGTACACCTTAACATTCTGCTGCACAGAGTTACTCTAAATACGGGTGCAGGTTATGCTGGATGGATCCGGGGCTCGGCAGAATGATGCGTGGCTCAGAAACACAAACAGGTAGAACAGAACCAGTTGTCTTGGTTACACAGCTCTGCCAAATCATCCATTTCCCACACATCAGAGGGATTTAGTATCTAGAATGCAAGCCCATGGTCAAAATCACACCAACTCACCTGAAATGTACAGCTGTACAGGATTAGTGAGTAGTATAGGATTGTTATAGGATTTTTGCTTTGCATGAATGTCAAACACAAAATCACATTAATACTGGTTATAATAATGTTTATTGTGTATTTGTAAGAAAGGGAAGGATGAATAATCTCTGCATTGAAGTGCAGTAACTATATATAACAATATAACATCAGCAATTTCACTTTGACATAAAGATATTTAGTTATTTATCATATAAAGTGCACATCACCGAGGATATTGGCATCACTGAGCGCCAACAGTGTGTTACAGTGCTTTATAGATTTGTTTTGAAACACAAAGCCATGAAAACGTAAAGTAACAAACCCAGAGCTAATTAGACCCTGGAGAAAATAACTATTCATATGTAATAGTTATTTACAATAGTACAATTTGTCAATATATCCTAAGTGAGTTAATAACTTGATGACCTCAGTTTGTTTGTTGGTTGGCAGGATTATGCAAACACCACTTGACTGATTACCATGAAACTTGGTGGAGAGGATGCCTTATGGGTTAGGAAGGAACCCATTCAACTTTGGTGCAGACACCAGCTCAGATACTGATGAGAAGGTACTGTGGGATAATCTAGTCAGAGGAGAACAGTGGACATGTAAAGGTGCATAACTATACCATAGATACTCTAAACGTAAATGTCATAGCATCATGTTAAAACGTGCAGGACGTCAGCCACAGACAAACCATCACAGCAAAGTTATTACTACTATCTGGTCAATGCTTGAAATAATTGTAATCTGCTGTAAAATATGGATGACCCATAGATCCATCCTCTTTCAGGTATCTCCACACCATGACAGCACTAACACCCTGATCTGAGACAGCATCTTGTAGGAGCTTGGTAAACGTCCCCAATCGATAAAAAGAATGGTTTCATATAAAAATACAAATTAGACAATATTCTATTCTTCCATAGCAGACCAAACGCATGCAGGGGAATGCAGGGCGGAACAAATAGCACAGGGCTGACCTGTTCGGCAGCATGTCATGGGATCTTTTCACACCAATACATCTCCCTAATGCAGGCAATTTCCTGCAGCTTTTCACCTTAAGAGGGGATTTGACCTCTGTGGGCAACACTTAAAACGAATTCTAATGTTTGCCAATAAGGAGGGATTAAGTCAGCCAAAGAGGGCAGGAGAGAATGTGAATGTGTTCTTTTTGAATTAACAACCATAAACATGGTTGTTAATGAATAAGTCATTATTATGTAGAAGCTCATTACTTATAGAGAAATGTATTAATAGATAAAACGAGAGATATAAAAGCATTTATGGAAGTGTTTGGTGTTGACATGCAGCAGGGTGCAGTTGGGAGGTTGGGACGGCTCAGTCCTCGTATATGGGACATGTTCTAAATGCACATAAAGTGATGATACTGTCTGTCAGGTGGGAAGCTTCTTTCTGGAAGAGTGGAGGAGCTTGGATGAATACATATCTGCCAAAGTGGTTGACAAGGCATCTGGAGTAAACACAGACATGTCAAACTCGGAGCACTGATGTTTTTGGGAAAGCCTTTTGTGTTTTGATATTTGTGTGCAGTATTTTGGAAGGAAACTTTCACCACTTGAAAACGTCCTAAATCACAGCTGGCACGTTGAGGATAATCTTTTCAATTACCCGTCTCTGTGTTTCGGAGCGTGATCGGCTCTTAGCCTTCTGATTCCCCCGCACCCGAAACAACCGGTGTGACGCTGTTGACAATGAGAGGTAAACAAGAAGGGGGAGCGAACTCACCAAATCCTCCAGAGGCCTGGATGCCACACAGCCCAAACTCCTTTCACTCCTCAGCTGTGAAACAGCAGCTGCCTTTAAGGCTGTGCTCAGGAGAGACTGACAGCAATTACAGCTTCCTCTCTCTTTCCCCCTCTCTCCCTCTCAGCGAGAGGAGAGAGCCACTTGATGGGAAAAACCACCAGAAAGGAATGAAAACCGCCCCTCTTCTATCGCACTCTCTGAGAAAGAGACATTTACATCCAGCTCTTGGCGAGGAGATGATTGTTTACTTTGAGTGATGTGCTATTATGACAGTTCAACAAATCAATGTTACACAGGTTTGTGGCAAATGGTGGAATTTTAGAGCAATCCCATGTAAATTATTAATTCTTTCAGGGGGAAGTTGCTACACAGAGGCATGCAGCACATCTCGTACACACTCCAACCTGACAGTTGTACTGCTGTGCCAAAACGTTTGACAGCCTGCTCTACTTAAGATTTGTTAAGGAGACATTGGGGTGAGTGTGAGTTGTAGTCAAAAGCCGATCTGAGATCTTTGCCATGTGTCTTGCACATCAACTGCAGAGGCTGATTGGCTGGACTGCACGGCAGCAAAAAGCTCTTTTGCCCGTTGGATGTTTAATTTACACAGCGTGCATCATAGTGTGTCTCTCACACACCGCACCAGATCATTTTCTAGTGTATCATATATTAGGGGTCCTTAAAATCTCAGAGATGATTCCTGTGGGACTTTTATTGGTCAGAGAACGTTGAGAGTCCATGAAAGCTGATATGAGAAACATGGCAACTGAGAAATATAAGAATGACTCACTGACAGCTCATAACCATTTTAAAACTAGAAATAGATCCATAGTAACTGCTGAGGTGTATTTGCTTCTATTTTCCTGTGTTTTCCTCCCGTCTCCCAGACTCAGCCTCCGCCCTCCCCTCGGTGGTCAGCGCAAGGATGAAGCAGAGGTGAAGCAGAATCAGAGTGGTACACATATTACTCTCTGTCTCCCTCCATTCTCCTCCTCTGGTGGTTGACAGGGCCTGTCTGGCCTAACCTGGGTGGAAAGTGACTCTAATTGTCATCTCCACAGACAAGGTTCTGCAGCCATCCTGGAGGCACGGGCAAAATATACTTAGCTACTTTATCATATAGACAGATCCCAACCACGGAGGCAGCTTATTGACATAGACTTTTATGCAAAGATAGAATTTTTGAATTGGCAGGTCGCGTCACCCGCTGCTTAGCATGCATACATAATGAGAGCAAAGCTTTTTAGGCCCAGGCTGAGACGCAAGCATCTGACAGGTAGGGTTTGGAGAGTTCAAGGAAAAGTGTGTATTCCCTGCCTCATCTTCTGAACCTGGGCTGGTTAGAGATTATTGTGTGAGCTCGGAGTGGAGCTTTTTACCAAATGTTCGGTGCTGGATAGCATAAGTTTAAGGCTGATGCTTTGTCATTTTAATGGTATTGTACACAATTTTCTGCTAATGGAACCTATCGCAGCTAAATGTCTGTTTTGTCACGGAAAAGAAGGCGTTTTGAGCAAACCATGACAGGGTATCTAATAAGGAATGCTAACATACGCAAAATACATTTAATTTCTCGATGTAAAGCAAGTTACCATTCATCTATCTATTATTAATAACATTTATCTGTTGCGGTTATAGACTGTATATAAAAATGGACGTAGACCCCAGTACCGTAAAGTGAAGCCAGACGTGCCCGAAACCTGTGTTCTCTCATATGACCAGTAGAGGGCCACTACATTTGTTGCAAAAAGAAGTCGGTAAAGAACTCTGAGAAAATGACCCAACGTCTCAGTTTACTACTTCAGTTAATATTTTCCAAAGAAGTTTATGGTTTCAATCTTTTTCAATATGACATGTGTGTTGTGTCCTCAAGCTCTTAGTCAGGCTCACCCGCCTGCTCATCCAAATATGGTTACTAATGGTTTCAAAAAATGATAACACTTGACCAAATATCAAACTCGGGGCTTTAAAACTAAATCAAAACCAATGAGTGACATCAAGGTGGGTTGCCACTTGAGGGTCAAAGGGCGGCTACAGCCAGTCCCAGCTGACCTTGGGCGAGAGGCTGGGTACACCCAGCCATGGCGCCAACATTTGGTGATAATAACAAGAAAGAAATCCCATCTGACGGGAATTAGCTTTACAGGTTGTATGGTATTGCACAGATATCCTAGATAATATACAAATACAACATATTTACCTGATGAAGCGAAAAATACAGGTAATCGCCAAAGTGAATGAGATTCATCCTGCGGAGAACATGAACGTCAACTAAATTTCATAGCAATCCATTATATAGTTGATGAGATATTTCATTAAGAACATAAAATGTCAAACTCATGGTGGCACTCAGGGGAAAAGTCAGAGTACCACTCGGGGGGCTCCATCCTCTGGGGACAACGAATTTGTGAATAAAATTGTGTTGGAGAGACCGACACTGATCTCCTAAAACAGCTTTGGATAAAACCTATGTGATGTATGGCTCACCTATCAAAATGAAGTACGATCACTGTAGTTATACTGCGCCTTTTGACTCGCCTTGCTGCTTTCATTCCTCTCCCTTTACTACAGATTTCAGCTGTTGCCCCCCCCAGAGGTGAAACTACCCTTCTTTTGTATGAGGCACAGTCAGCCTTTGAATTCAGCCTGTGAACGCCTGTGGCCCTGTAAATGTGCTCTGAGAGGGAAAGAGAAAGTTAAGCTGTCCTATTGAATTGATTGAACATTCATGAAACTAAAGTGTGCCCTTCCTCCCACCTCCTCACATGTGGAAATGACTTCCAGACATCTGCAGCGTCCCGTGTGGAACACAGCCGTGAGGATCCCTACCTTACAGTCAGGTGCTGAGCTGTTGCCCTGCAGGCACAATTCAATTGTTAAATCTCTTATGAGTCGAGCAGGAGGGTTCGACTTACCACTTACAATCTCACACATGCATGTTTTTGACTTTATTGGAATAATTGCACAATTATTTTACACGGCGTCTTACTTTGTAATCACGCTCTGCTTAACCGCTCATAGTTGCATAAACAGGGGATAAACGAGGAAGATTATTTTGTTGTAAGAAAAAAAAAGGTTCTTGCTCGCCCCGGAGAAGGTAGCTGACTATTTTAAATTCTTTGTTTGTTTACACCGAGTTCTCATTATTTGGTAATCATATAGAAATGCTACAGGCAAACGCCTTATTTACTTTTTTGACTTTTATGTGGCTTTTCCATTACTCGTTCATGTATCAAATCAAAATGCCTTTTTACTTTTACCCGAAAATACACTTAAAAGAATGAATTCCAAGCGGTTCTCATTTTATGCCAATGCCTGTATGGTGTCAGCTTTAAAGATGGCAATATTGAAAGCAATTTTCCTTGTATTTAGGGGCCAGTCAACCGATTTCTGGAAGAAGAACTAATCAAAATGCATGGGCTTTAATCAATAAAAAACAGAGAAGTTGTGTGATACGACCAGAATGACAAATTATACCAATTCTGTTTTCTCCCATTGTGTGGATACTGCATAATCCAGTGTGTGTATTTCCACCTTCCATCATGCACATACAGAATGTGTTGTTAAATGAGCATATGCAGTGTCTCATCATCGTGCATGCTATCACTACAGCAGGCAGTCCAGCAGCAGACTCTATCATGTCCCTCCATTAAACCATGTTCCACCCAAGGTTACAGTCACAACCACAAAACACCAACAGCTCAGACAGCCGTGAGACCTAATCATTAGTTGGCAGCAGTAGCAAAACCATGTCAGGGTGAAGGCCCCAACATCCTGCTTCCTAGTCACATTTTAATCATCTGCAATTAGTTTTGTTTTAATAACACTCACAATTAAAGGTCCTCCTGTTTGCATAATTCATGACACAGCAGCGCTGATGTCAGAAATCAAATGCAACAAATTAGAAATAACAAGTTTGAGACAGTGTGATTCAATTAAGATCCGGGGAAACATTGGGCCATGCATAATTGAGGGGCCAGCCAGGCAAGACTCATGTCAGGCCTGTCAGCCCTGCTGCAGCTATTGGATTTGGCCTGTCACACACACTCAAATCAGCCCTGTAAAAATTACAGGTTACATTGATTTCTTGTTTTTATTTGTGAGGGCTTGTGAGTGTGTGTGCACGTTCTAATGCAGGGCTGTGTGTTAGGGGATTTGTCTCACTCGTGCACTGTATGTGAGTGCACTGTTACACATACAGTGTGCATATGTGTTTGTGTTCGAACCGTTTGTGGGTGTGATCACATGTGCAGCGCTGCAGAGCAGGATATAAATCAGGTGTGGGAGAGCATGCAGGCGTGAGTAATGCAGCCACATCTGGAGTTCAGTCCGGGTCCTTCAGATGTCGAGTGGAGCAGAGGCGATCTGTAGGCAAACACACGAGGCTCGAAAACCACAGGATCATTTCCAATTATTACTGTTATGGTACGATCATCAGTGCTCGCATTCGACTCTTCCTGCGATTTTGCAGCGACTTACACAGTTTGTACTACATTTGTGGCATGCATATGTATACCTGAATTCAAGTGTTTGTGCATAATCACTAAACATGGTTGATGATTGAGGCTTTTGGAAGTGCTGCAACTTGTTGTATTTGTTCACCACGTTTTGCATCAACAATAAAAACAAACAAATATGGCTCATTTTGGGGCTGAGAAAAAGATGTCATCAAAATGGCCACTTCTAATTACCTGTGGTATTCTCACACGGGCTCACTCTGACATTTTCCAGAGAGGGACTGGCAGGTTAAGTCCTGGAAAACATTCAGAGCATTGGACTCTGATATCAGCGTTCACACATACAGCAGCTCCGGAAATTTTAGGGAAATGGCCGAACTTCAGTGCATGTCTGAAATCAGCCTCCGAGTTTTGGGATATATACAGTAAATAAATGAATGCTTCATGGGGTCGGTGTATTTGTGCTTCTGATAGTTACAGGTAAATCAGTTAACTGTTCACTTCAGTAACACGGGAGCCCATTCACCCAAAAATAACTTGCAGAGATTGAATTTGAACCATCATGCGAGCTCTTTAAGAGTCAGTGACGAGCCTTACATGTGCTCTCTGCAACGAAACACTTAAAGGGTTTTAATTATCGCACAATTTTCTGGGATCGTTAAAAGCAAAGGAAATTGAATAACTTCTTTATGAGTTTGAAAACACCCTTAATGCTTATTTAATCAAACAATCGTAACCACATCTCATAAAGTGCTCGGAGTTAATACAGCTTCCCATGCAAACCCACATTAACACAGGCCGCTGCCATGCTTTAGAAAATCGTCATTCTTGAGATGGCCTTTGGCAAACCAAGATAGAATTTTTTTCTGCAAATTAAATGTAACAAACTCACATTTTATACGGGTGCCTGGTAAGTTAGCGTGTCACTGATGTCAGGCATCACTTTAGGCTAGCGATATTATTGAGAGGGAGAAAACCACATAAACGTGTCGATCAAAACGCTTCCTGTATGAAGTAGTTTCTGATTTGGATCTGGCTGAACGGCTGCTGGTGGAGGAAGGAAACATGTGTTTGTAAACGAGCGTGCGCAGAGCCACACGTTGCCTTCAGAGTCGGTAATTTCTCACCGAATAATCACTAATGACTGAGCGCCAATAGCTCCCTGAAGCATCATCTCAATCTCTCCTACGGCTGACTAATTGTAGCCAGACACACTAACCCCTCTGTGGCCTGTGTCCTGGCTGTAACCCTGGCACTCCTCTTTCTTTAAAATTCAGCCTCTCACTCCTCTCTCTCTCTCTCTTGCTGTTTTATCAGCCTATTCTGAAGTAGCCCCCTCCTCCTCAACCCACTTCACTCCAAACCCTCTCAGCCAGGCTACGACGACATGTGGGAAACTTTTTCTAGCCCGATTGCTCCAATCTGATTAAGGGAAGTTATGTAGTTGCCGTTTACAGCTGTGATGTTAAGGAGCCGCCTTTTCCCCCCTCGCTGCCCGTTCTCAGTGCGAGCTTATCCATTAGATCCTGCTCGGACTCCTCTGATTGTTCCAACCGTCAAGCCGTGCACCATGAATCAAAACCTCTGGCGGACAGACAGATTCCCTCCATAATTGCACGGTTGAAAACAATGCCATGCCCACTTAAAGCCAGAGTGGCTTGTGCTCAGTTAATTTACAGTCTGGGAGTAACAAGAGGGTCGGGGACGGGGGGGAGAAAAAAAGTGCAAGAAAAAAAAACTTTCCAGCGAAAGGCAATTTTACATTACATTAATGCAGTTGGTTTGGGTTCAACAAAAGGGGGACTTGGCCTGAGGAGCCGAGTGGAGAGGGGAATTAGAGCATTTAGCCATCTCTAGACACAGGAGAGAAATGAGCCCAGTGGCCTTTGTGTTATCTAATCTCGTTTGCATTTCCTTTCAGCATCATGAAAGAGAAATGTAATCGGGGCCTGATTGTGTTTGTTTGGTGAAATTCTCATTTAGGGCTGCTGTGGCTGCGTGCGCCCCACGAATAACTCTCTCCTGGCCGCGTTACACGCCACAGTGGCGTGTGTAGTTAGTGGAGCGTTTTTTGGGGGATGATGAAAAACAGCCTTAAAAACTAAAACTAAACACCAGAAAAATGAGGGTGATTTTATGCAACATCACCGCTTCCCTACCCGACGTGTGAGCCGTGCGGTTCATGTCTCTGAGTGATTGACTAGCGGAAGGAGGGTGCAGGGCTGATGACAAAAGAGACGGGAAATGCACATGGAGTGGGTTTGACAGGATGAGTGCCAACGCCCCCATTGATCAGCGGCATTGACATCCCTCCCCGAACCTGCGAAGGTGGGCTGGGGTAGTCAGGCAGCTGAAGGTCACAGCTCGCTGTCACAGCACTGTCCAATCACATTACACGTCACGCCGCCTGAGAAGCCGCTCGCCGTCCTCACATGATGGACAGATGACAATCATCCCCGCTCTGTGTTTCTCTTCGTCTCCTCATCTCCGGGATACATGTGTTTCTGGGATTTTGCTCCCATTTATATCTTAAAAAGTGTCAAAACATATTGTGTGCAAAATAAAAGTGTCAAGCTTTAATATCTCATGTAGCAAAACTTCCAGGAACTTAATGATGATTAATTGTGGTGTTTTATTTTCCACCATCGCCGATTTTTCTATGTTTCTGGCCCTGCCGTCGCTCAGAGCTGCTGGTTTAAAGCTCGGGGTCGGTCAGAGAAGGTGTTTGTGCGAGCAGGCCAATGGGCTCTTTGTGTTTGTGACGAGGCGAGAGGATGGAGAGGTGATTTAGGAAGACAAGCGGGGTCTGCTTCTTCTCAGCGCGAACCTCCAGCCGACAGGCCATTAACAGAGGTGGCGGGGAGAAGCAGTGGCAACGGCTTTGATTCCGATTCACACCCGCGCTGGAAAAAAAAAAAAAGCCAAACAAATTAGAGGGAGCAAAATAATACACAGCGAGAAATAAATCACATTAATGATTGGGCTTTGAACGACAGGCAGACATGAAAGCGAGTGGTGGCGGGGGCATCGGGAGGAGAGGATGGCAGATTAGGGGATGATATTAGGAGCTGTCTTCAGAGAGAGGCTGAGAACAATCAGGCAGCGGCAGTAACAAGAAGAAGCTCTTTGTTCTTCCCTCCACTTAGTAACTAACATGTTGTTATTCAAGTCAACAGCCACTAGAACCTCGTTAACGGGCCACGCCGCTTAATGCTCGTTAGCTGACAAAGGGGTGAAATTCATTGACAAGAAACGGAGTAAATGTAGCGCGTGGACCTTTGTGCCACGATGTTGAATTCACGAAACAACACATGTGAAGGGACACATGACATACAGCTAGGACTTTTTGGGCTATGAGTAATTTTCTTGATCATTATTATTATTATAGATAATAATGTCGTATAGTAAAAAAAAGGGCACTGGCCTTCGAGCCATGAATAATTGAGGATACAAGAGCAGAAAATTGTATAATGATCCATGAAACACAGACAAGCTCATTTTCTTATGTTATACTTTTATGTTGAGGTAATTTAAATTAGTTTTCTTCAAAGTCTGTCTCAATGGGACCAATAACGGGAAGCAGCTGGATGCCGTGTCTGTTGTCGCCTCCTTTTATTGACATGTGGCACTCTCGTTTTAATTGGCAAGGTCTCTCCTTGTGGGGTGTGTTCTCCCCGTGTCGGTGGGGTTTCTCTTTGACTTGCAGGTTAGGTTAACCTGCAACTCTAAGATATCCATAGATGTGAATGTGAGTCTGAGTGGTTGCCTGTCTCTCTGTGTTGACCCTGCAGACTGGCCACCTGTCCAGGGTGCACCCCACCTCTCGCACAGTGTCCCCAGCTTCCTAAGACCATCACAGGAACAGCAGTGTAGATGATGAATGAATAAATCAATACATTTAAATCCAGGATCCATATATATGTTGATTATATGGATTATATGATCTTTTTATTTGAATCAGTCACACCATCACTACAGTTATTAAACAATAGCAGTGCTTTTTTACCATATAAGTGTTTTTGTTTGTTTTTTGATATTACTTGAAAAGGTTTATATGCTCTATACCTGGGGTGTCCAACTAAGGCCCGCCATCCATTTTTAATTGGCCCGCATCAATGTCTTAAAATATAATATATAAAAAATTTATAAAAAATATATAGTCACATTTCCGGTTTCAGTCCACATAATACCGGCAGAAACCACAAATGATTTAGAAGAACGAATATGGACCAAATAGAAAAGCGTTTGGCAGAAGAGGTCCGAAAGTAGGACCACTTGTATAACTCTTCATTGATCAGAATACAAGGACACGCAGGTGGCCTGCAATTCCTGGAAGGACATCTCGGCTAACGTTTGTTTGTAGGTCGACGAGTGTACGAAGCTGTGGAGAAAGATCAGGGACAAATTTGTCCTACAGAAAAAGTAATAAAGTAATAAACAGTCGACGACGACTACCACACACAAAGAAGGCGTCTCTAAGGTCGTCTTTGACAAAAAACATTACTCCACTTAGTGGTCTGGCGGTGAATTGCTTTGCAACACGGACAACCCTTGGAGAACCATAAATATAAAACGAGTCGAAAAGTTGCAGCCGCAGTTGCAGAATCATGCGCAGTGCTTTATTGTAAGTCGCTTTGGATAAAGGCGTCAGCTAAATTAAATGTAATGTAAAATAATGGATTATGGCCCACTGTATTGCACTTCTAAGCCCTGACTTGCCAGCTGTTCCTCAGAACGCCCCCACGTCCCTCAGAACGCCGCCACGCTGCCACGCCCCCCCACCCTGAGCGAGGCGGTTAGGTCGCACTGTCAACAGTCCCCATGAGTGGCCCAGTCCTTTGGATTTGTTTTCTGTATGGGGCCTTTGGGACAACAAATTTGGACACCCCTGCTCTATACTGTCCATTGCTGCAGCTCCTATTTTCATAATTTGTCTGAAACACTTGGTTTTAAAAACTGAAGAAGCATGATATACATCTTTCAAGAAATGATGTGTAATTTGGGCCAGACGACCAAAACAATGAGAAGAACAAATGAAGCTCTGAGCTGCAGAAAAAAACTATAGACAGGAGATAGTTCTCTGCAGGATCATTACTTCGAGCAGCAGCTGAGGAGGATCCCAATCAGGAACTTGAAAATAAAGAGATGTGTTGGTATTAGATATTGCACCCCCAGTTATAAAGTAACCGTGAGACGACTGCCACCCTCACACCTGTCTGACCTGCTGACAGACTGTTGCTGCTCCTACATGAACTGGTTCGAGGCGAGCCGCTCGCTGCACTGTGGTCCCACGGCGGATTCCAGATGACAAGCACTAATGGAGGATCCTGTGATGCAATCATCTCTAACCCCGCTGCCTTGTTCAGCAGATGGGCTGTATTTCCCATTCAGGCCTCGGAGATTGAGAGCTCCTTAACACAGACATGCAAAAGTCATTATGCTTCTTATGTATATGCTCCTGCTGCAGATCCACAATGATTACATAATTCCATTTGATTTAAGGAAAATAGCCCCCGAAATACTTTCCTACAATCACATTTGACAGTTGGTCCCGAACGTGAAGCCTCAGCTTATGCTCGTCTCCGTCTTCGGAGATAAAGTATGTGCACATTGAATTACAGCCGTTTGAACCGAGTTACATCAGTGCTCTTTATCGCTTTGCACTATAACAACTGGGTAAACAGAATTAACCACAACATCACGGAGCGACCCAGTAACACGAACCACTAACAAGCTCCTGACATTAATTATTGTTTGTGACTTAGATCCGCAAAGCTGGCTTTACAAGACATTTCAAAAGCTTGATGACTTTAATTTTGGGCCCTGCAGACCCAAGATGTCTCTAACATGGAGGAATACATCCGTCCTCTAAGAGAAGTTGATTTTTATTTTGAACCTCTTTTAATATTGGCAGAGAAATGTTTCGGCTTTCTTTCAAGTTGCCTTATCCTTTCAGCCAACAGCAAATTCCTCCAGCGTCTCCTCAGATGTATGTGGGTATTTGTTACTGAAGTGACAGAGTCGGGTCTTCTGAGGCTACATCAGTTTAAACCAGGGCACCTCTCCACTGACTACCAGTCACATCACTGGTCCACATTCCTCTCAGTAATTATTCAGCAGAGTTTGTGAGGGACACAGTTTATTGGATTTCACAATCGTCCTGCTGCACAGCTTGTACAACGTTTCCTGGTTCCAAACATCATGTTCATTTGACAGGTCACTATTCATCAGCAGGCAGCAGAGAGCAGATACCAATCCCCACGGGCAGCTCTCAGTCAGTGACTCACTGAGTGAGAGCTATATATGCTGTTTTAGCTCTTTCAGGATTCTGTAATGCAACAGCACAGCTGGTTTCAAATGTATATGTTCCTGTAACATGATGATGATGATGATGATGAT
The DNA here is from genome assembly GCF_949316205.1 of Platichthys flesus. Lineage (NCBI taxonomy): Eukaryota > Metazoa > Chordata > Actinopteri > Pleuronectiformes > Pleuronectidae > Platichthys > Platichthys flesus. Next base: position 17,938,500 of record NC_084957.1, on the reverse strand, counting down.
GATGATCTGAATCTAAGAGGATTTACTTGCTGTGTCAGTTCCCTACATTCTACTGATTTTATCAGAGTATCAAAGACTCAACACCGGCGTTTCAACACCTTTTTTCAAATTGTATTTGTATTCGTAGACACGTATACGTTACCGTGGTTACCCAATGATCTTGCATGTATGTATTCAAGATTGGCATGTTGATATGAATCATGTAAATGTAAATGCTTTACAGATTTTGAATTTACAGCAACAGCGCAGTAAGTTGTTGTGTTTTATCTGTTGCTGAATGCCAAGACATAGTCTGAGACAATAATTTGTAATTAAACATTAATATAACGAGGACTTAAAATAGTAAAGTAGTAGTAGGATAGCAGTATCTGGATAATTTATGCATGAAGTGTCAGTGTGATAAGAACAACCTAAAATGAGATAATCCATCTTTGAGATCAATGTAATCTAAGTTTACGCTAACCTTTTATGTTGGCTCAGATTCCACTAACATGGAGGAGGCTGGGTTTATGAGCTATACTGCACGCAGCCACCAGGGGGCATCGAGTCGCTTTGGCCTAACGTTTTGGGAGCTGTCATGTCATCCATCTTTATACACAGTCTGCGGAGTTGAGGGACTTACAGGCTGTACTATGTACCTGCACAGATAATAAGTGAAGCAGCTCTTCTTGTCACTGACCAGCCAGTGTGTCATCCTGCTCAAGCATCCTGCTCAAGGTTCCACCAGCAGCTTGTTCAGAGGCGTCTGCTCTCCCCGGGGAGCAGGGCCACAGAATCCCAGGCTTATACAGACATCCACACAAAGGGCAGGCCTGCGATCGCTGGCAGGTGGCCCCGGCACAGATAAGTGTGTTTTCTGTTTACTGGTGCAGAAGAGGGAGGGGGGGGGGGGGGGGGGGGTGAATGAAGGAGAGCCTGCTCACTTAACTGCGCCTGTTTCTCTTCTGAAGGATGATGCCTCCTGTGGGCGTAACACACACAAGTGAGTACAGTGTACTGTAGACATGCCGATCTGTTTATGTCTCTGTTACTGCATGAGTAACAACACACATACACACACACACGCAGGCACACACACGCAGGCACACACACACACACACACACACACACACACACACACACACACACACTCCTCTACATGAGCAGTTTCCCATTAAGCTGTTAAACCTGTCAAGCTGTAGATCAATCTGTAAAGTTGATGGTAGCAAATTTATTTACTGAAAAATGTTGGCGATCTTCTAAAATAATTATTCCTTCTGAAATAAAAATTCATCAGAAAGATCCAAAATCCAGTTGGCTTGTGAGGCGGTCCTCAAGGTGACTTTGATACTGCAAAGGACCCTTGAATATAAATTTAGTAGCTACATATCCTACAAATACACACAACAATACATAAGCTGATGATGGATTTGGACATGTCATTGTTCTTGTATTGTTGATTACAGCCAGTTAGCCGTATCCATGCAGCAAAACACAGAGGTTAGATTGCTGATTTAATGTAAATGATTTCATACAATGTGTTAAATGATCATTTTGGTCCACAGGAAAATACTCCTAATCCAATAAAGAGCACTGTGTTACTTCACATTCTAATGTTGTGGTACCTGGAACAAGTGTTGCACCATCTTCTAGCCAAAGTGTTTTAGTCTTGACTTTTTTTAAACAAAGCCTGCAACCGCTGCACTTTTGCCCTTGTGCTCTTGTGCCTGCTCAGTGTTTCAGACTGTCGCTGCACTTCTCCGTGCACACGGCCACAGAATGCAACAGATTGACAGACCAGTGGCTCAGCTGTTCATAGAGAAGGGCTGTTTGGGGGAGGAGTTTAGGGAACAGTCACCTAATAGAGCTGTAAAGTGAGAGGAGTTATTTTGGGGTGCGACTGGATCCAGACGTTAAAATACCATTCCCATAGAAACATGACTGACGGTTGGAGCGTTAAATGGGGGGAACTCTTTATCGCTTGCAAAATAAACAAATTAAAAAATGTTTTGATAATTTCTTTATATGTAAAAATCAAGCTTGTATTCCTGTAAGGGGCTTCGGATCATTGAGATTATATCCTCTCACACATACTGCAAACTGGGTGAAAACTAAACATTCTCTATTCAGAATCAAGTTCTCACAGAGATCAGCTTTTTTTTTTTTTGATCGCTGTAGCAATGAACTCATGGGTATTGTAGTATTTAGATGCGTGTGCAGAGCCCAACTGGTTGAAAAACTATGTCTTCTCTGAAACTACATTAAATAATAAAATAATTAAAAGCAGTGCCTACGTTAAGTATCATAGAAGAGATCTTGAGAAAAGAATTGAAATTAGACAAATGAATGTGGAAAAGCAAATCCAGAATCAGAGTCTTCTGTTTTCGACAGATTGACCCCTCGATTCACCCTTGTCACTGTAACCTCCTTCAGTCCGTTTTCCAATCCCTCCATCCGTCTCCCTATTTAAACACACTCATCTCTCACTGCTGCCGGCCCTGACAGCAGAATTTGCTTTTTCGATCTGAGGCGAGTTCCAAGATACACAAATAACACAGAGGTGCATTTATGGTATTTGTATAATCCATGAAGTGAAAATTGTGCACTATTTAGATGAAAGGCAATTAGACAATTACAGCTAATGAGGGCAATCCTTTTCTTTCACCCCGAAGAGTCCTCGGACTAATTATCAAATTAAAGAATGCTTCTTTTCTCCCTCTGACCCCGCGCTGTCTGAAGAGGGAGGGCTCTCTGGGAAAGGCAAACATTGGCCTGCTCTGTGGAGGTCGACGCTGGAGAACAGGCAGGCAGCGTTTAGAAAGTGATGGGTGTATTAATCACAGCTTAAGTTAAGACAGCTTTATGGTCTGCTGGGGCAGGCACACTCAAACCTAGGAGCATATGCAGACACTCGGCCGCTGAGACCGTTATACATCATACGGGACTGTACCGAGAGGGCCACCAGCCAAACAGGAAACATGGTGGTACCCACAGGAAGTGAAGCGGCTCGGACGACTCGCAGACCTCGCCGCTGGAACTTCCTACTCTGGGGAGGTCAAAGGTCTCAAAGAAATCCACCTGACATACACGAATGAAGGCTATGAGAATGTCAATCTATGACCTTCTATAGTTAAAGAGTTACTTTACATTTAAATGTGTTTTTTGAGCTGTAAATTTATTTATATAAGAGTTCAATGATTAAACACACAGTTTTATAACCTAATTTATATTTAAAAAATATTATGGGTTGAAAATAGCTCATAACGCCACCAAGTGTTTCCAACAGTCTTAGACCATTTAGGGGAAATGCCTACAAAGAGTCAATCGTTTGGGACGTCTCTACCTCATGACCTATATACACAATATATTATAAAAGTAAGTTCTCGTAGGTGGAAATCTGGAAATCTGGAAATCTGTGATCATTTTCAAATCCATGCTGAAATGAAGCCTCTAAACAACTACGTGCAGAGACGCACCCCCACTCTTTCTCTGCCTCCTCCATGTCCTCAAACATGGCTGCAGTTCGATCCGCTCTGGACCGCCGCGCTCCTCGGACACAGTTGCTTCAGTCCCGGCTGTCTCAGCACCCTCTGCATGTGCCAGCGACTCAAGTGCCTCAGGACGAGCGTGGTCTCGGGGGTCGGGATACTGCGAAGTTGAGAAGCCGCATTTCTGCCAAAAAAGTGTTTGTTCTTATAGCGACAACCTAGTTAACTTCATTTTGGCAAGAGCTTGTCTTGGCTCCACCTCCCAGCACAGCGTTCGTAAGGCCTTTTTGCTTAATGTCCATGCAGGGAGATACACTTCAGCCAAAACGTAGGGGTGATGTTACACTTACAGTGATGAAAACAAACTCGACTCAGGATCCTCCGCTCTCCTCCTCCTCAACTCTCTCTCTGGATGCTCTCTCCGACGAACCACCAGCGGTCTGTTTTCTCTCTCAGCACTTGGAAAGCTGATCAGGCTCGATGGGAGACCGGAGGAAATGTTTCCCAATGTCCCCCTTTACATGCCTGTTGCCAAGCGCCGTCCATCCCCGTACCGTGCAGAAGGTTCAGCTCTCAAACAGCTCTCCAAAAATCTTCACGGTCTGTTAATCTCATCCTTCAATTACTTGCAACTTAACTCAGACCATACATCACCGCCCCCCCCCCCCCTCCTCTTCCCTGTGTCATTCGCTGTGATGCTGTCTTGAACTACAGCTGCACCTACTGGCAACGGAGAGGCACGTTCTGACTGCAGCCGCATCACCAACTGGAGGGTTTGACCCGAGGTAGCTACGCAACGGAGCAATGAGAAATACAGTGCCGTGGCAATAAATGTTTCACTTTCAAGAAACCATCCCCCGTGCATATTAAAACAGTCGTAAAAAAAAAAACAAATAAAACGGCACCTCTCCGACACAGAAGGCATCGGGTATCACACAGCTATCACGTTTCTTCCAGTGCAGCTAACAAGCATAAACTTAACTGCTGAGTTTGCCTGATTTTCACACCCTCCTCCTCCTCCCTTCATCAGACGGTGAAGCCATGTTTTCCTCCGCCACCCCGTTTTACACTTTGAAACAGTGCGGAGGTCGGGGTTCAGAGGTTAAAGACGGGTTCTTTTCACACTCCCACGCCTGCCCCTGCTTCACAGAGCAGCGCTACAGGTGCGGGGTGTCTCTGAAAAGGACTTAACGGCCTCCTGCCTCCGAGGAGACACCTAATTGTTCCCTGCCCTGTGCCAATCACCGGCCCGAACTCCCCTTGTTATTGAGTCTTTGCGCAGTATTTTCTCAGTCATAGCGGCTGACAGAGGGGTTGGTGCGAGTTCACAGTCCCTCTTCCGTGACAGTAACTCCTCCTGTCACCTTCTTTCATATGGCAGGGGTGTTGGGGAACGGTGAGAGACTCCGGCTGACACCCCTGACGTGGCTGGACGTAATGGGGACTGATGGGAGCCTGTCAGCGGAGCGACACGCTAAGCAGCTTTGTCATAGATCAGCCACGGAGTTTTTATGCAAAAACCCGGGCCTTGCGTTTACTTGGAGATGACCTTCCGAAGTTCAGCCCAAGTCTTGCCAATGCGGAGCAGGGTCGGGTTTAATGTCTCGACTTTGGGATGCGGAAAATTGTCGAGTTTAACACACACAGGCATGCAAGTATGGATGACGAGTTTCAGACGCACATTCACAGACACACACACTCTCTCCTACTCTCTAAGACACAGACAAACATTTCCACTGAATTTCCCTCCCAGAAAGTTCAGCTACAGGATAAGGCATATGATTTTTAAGTACTGAGTATTCGTTAAAGTTTGGAGTCAAAAAGCAGACGCAGCTTCACACATCCCTCCGGTGAATACAAATACTTGAAAACACTGAATGCAAAGTGAGTTTGTTAAGGTAAACAGGAAAAGCGATTTGGTTTGCATGAGTAAAATCTTTTGGTAAAAGCTCTCTGGCCTCGCCAAGGCTGTGGGAGTTGGGATGATAAAAACAAATAAAAGTCTTTGAGGAACCAACACAAAGAGGAAAGAGAGAGGATGGATTTTGCCACTGTGGATTTCATATGTATATTTTTTGTATTTGTTTTGAGAAAATAAACAATGGTAAATCATTAAATATTCAAGTGCTGTCTCTGTCAAGGGAACATGAGAAATAATGTGCCTCAGAAATATGATGATTTAACACATCAACATTTCATTAAATCTCAAATTAAGCTGAATTACTGTATTTATCTGCGTATTTCTAGTAAACGGGGAAAACATCTTATAAATTTGCAGAGAAATTTGGGAATCAAATGCTGATTGGTCAAAGTTACTATTTACTTACAGCTATGAAATATTTATATTGTATTTGTACATATTCATCAAGTGCAGATGTTAACTTTTTAAACACAGGCCTCCTCAGTTTCAGGGTAGTCCCTCAACATCGTAACTCTTAAGAATCACTCCATTTAAACTGGAAATGAGGGTGAGGGAGGGAGGGGGGGCTCCAAGCTGTAACTCTCTGAGATCGTCATATATTCCTGTCAGGACTCACATGAAGTTATTTGCTCATTTGTCTGAATTGTTGGAATAATTTGTGTGAATGTGCTTTTATTCGTCCCCAGTGGTCCATAAATCACAGACAGCTCTTTGTGGCCCAACGATATAATTTGTTTCCTTTTGTTTATCCCACTTAAGTCACTCAAAGCTTGATTCATAGTGAGACAAATCTCGCTCGCAGAGTTTGTCATGTAATCAGTCGGAATATATTTTGGGCAGTAAATTTCCTTTCAAGCTCGTTGCTCGGTTACCAACAGGCGGATTTGTAACTTGATGACTGTGGTGACGACCTGAGTCCCGTGATGCTGTTTTATCCCGGCTGTGCCACAGAGCGACTAAACCCTCGTGGAAACATATATACTAGTGTTGGTCAGGGAGAAACTCTACAGCAATATTTATTCAGAAAGTGAATTCCGCTAAGCACCTGATGTGTGTGCACGGCTGCTGCTGGGTGGGCAAGAAATAATTTATACCACAGCCATGTAAACTACAAACCATCCAACCCAGCACAGAGCAGCGAGACGGAGGTCTGCTGAGTTTCTCACCAAAAGAAAACTGAAAAAAGAAACGACGGCTATTCTCAAAAAATTTGGCTTTACCACGAAATATTATTTCATCCTTTGCCATTTACCCAGTGTTGACACATATGCATCGTAAAAAAAAAATACTTTTATCCCAGTAAGATTAAGTAAAATGCATCTCTGTTGGTCAGTGTAGTGAACAGCACAAAAAAGGACTAATGCAAAAATAAATGCCAAATATAAATATTTAGTGCTAATTGCTATAACTAGACTTAAAGCCAGATTAAGTAAATACCAGTACTGAAGTAGAAACATTAGCTTGTTTTTTGGACTGGGCAGGAGTATTTTATTTAGTATCGTGAATAAAATTTTTGTAAAAGGGCTCAACATGTAAATTGAGAAGTACACACCAAAGCAGAAGGAAGCAGGACTCAGACAAACATATTTCACAAAGTTTATTCTTATTATTCATATTCATTCTTATCATCCTATTATATACAGGCATATTAAGACTCTGCAGTACCTAAAGTTGTATGTATGTGTGTGTGTGTTCAAATTAGTATACCATGTGCACAGTAAAGTCTTGGGTTAAAACTGTAGTTTTCTGATACAGTAAGTTTACTCCTAATTAAAAGGGAAATTCTGAGTTTAGCTAAGTGGAACAACATTATGGAATCCTTGAGTGGCTAAAACATTTAAAATTAAAGAACAATTATCCGGCCACATTTCCTGCTTAACTTCACTCAAACTTTGTTATCTGGCAAAGTTAAAAATATTCTGTCCTCACTAATCTCACATCGACATCACACCGACTGCTTTTAGTTTTGAGAAAAGAGACAGCAAGAGTTCCAGGAGTTTTTTTTTCTTCTTTTTCTTCTTCTCCAAAGCAGACAAGTTTGAATCTATCATCTTAGTGAGTGTGTGTGTGTGTGTGTGTATGTGTGTGTGTGTGTGTGTGTGTGTGTGTGTGAGAGACATAAAAAGAGAAAACTATTCCAGTCTAGCAGCAGGAGTGGGAAAACAATTGTTCCTGACTGATTTCCCCCTAACCCCATAATGAAGCCCATGTGTACGGCTGGCCTTTCAACGAGCTGCAGATCTGCGCGCGGCCCACTCTCCACTTGATTAAAGCAACATCCACTCACCTGCTCCTCATTAGCCAGGAACAGACCCGGCCAAATAAGTTAGCACCTGTATGTTCCAATTCCGCATGCCTTCTACACGTATGTAATATTTGTGTGTATTAAGCTGACAGCCGTGTAAATGATGGCATGGCTTGAGCCGGTGGTGCCGCCGCCGCCGCTGCGTGTTGTGAGGCAGATGAAGAGAGATGGATTTGTGGCAGCAACAAAAAAAAAAGAGAAAAAGGAAAAAGGGCCACGGGTGGAGAAATAGCAGGGACATGTTCTGTGCGCTGGGTCTGTGGAGATAGATGAGGGACCGGGCTCAGAAACACTCATTAGCCATAATCAGGGTCCCTAAAGGAGAGCAGATGGCGGCAGGGGGGAAAGAAAATAAGAATTTGATCAGTGTACATCAGAACGTACATAACAACAAACGCAGAATGACCCAGAGATAAAGGAAATGGCCATCGACAGTCACATGGAGAGCATTCAGGTGAGTGTGGGTTTCGGGGAACCAGACATTATTTATATCCCGTGTGGATGCATGTTGTGCTAAATGTGCTCCGACGTGCCGGTCATTACAGAACAACCCCAAAGGGCATTGTGTGGGATGGAATCATCAGAGCCCTGTTGTTTCTGTCTGGTTCCTGCTCACCACTGACTCCGCTGACCCCTGCCTGCTCTGAATGGAAGCATATTAACACTCCAGGCTCTCAGCAACATTTAACCAATTTGGTAAATTATCTGTGAGGCCACTTTTATAGGCCTTTCTTATTATTCAGAAGGAGGGAGGGGGTAGGAAAATAGAGAGAGAGAAGAGAGAGAGAGAGAGATAGAGAGGCTTGATGAAGGGATGTGGGCATGAAAACCCTGTTCCCATTTACATACATTACCAGTGCTCTGCCTTTCCCAGAGTCCCATAGAGGAAGCACCTGTTAGCCTCTCACGGGTCTTCCCCCTCTGCCCCTTTCTCTCTCTCTTTCTCACTACTCTTTCATCCCTCTTTCCTTAGTCACTTCAGCTTCTTAGCTGCGACCCCGTAGACTCACCCCACAAGCAGGTGTTCCCCGTCAAACAGCAGAGAGAGAGGGAATTGAACTGGAGGCCAAACTGGGCCCATGCACGGGGAAGAGGGAAAGTCATGGAGGCCTGGTGCTGGGGGCGGGGGGTGACACTGAACCCTGCCTGATCCAGGTGTTTGATACCATCACTTCTTATTTACCACGTGCGGACATACAGTTGTTGCTCGGGCCTCGACTCACAACAAATTGCCAGAGCGGGGGGTTTGTAAAAGAGATGTCTGTTCTGTCGGCGGAGGGGTTAAAGTTAATTTGATCGGGCATGTGTACTCTGGGCGAGGAGCAGAGAACATCTGCATTCAGTGGCATGGCCCCATTTGTTGCAATTTTGGGTCTCATTTCCATTTGCAAGAGAGATAACTGCTCACACATGGAAGCAATAGATGGAAGAGGTCAATGCAATTTCTTTCACCAGGGGGACGAGACAGGGAGAAAAACCCTTGTGCAGTAATCTCAGTTGGCACAGGAAGAAACAAAAGTCGGGGGTTTGGGGAAAGGAATTCCTGTCAGTGCAGTGATTCTTGATTCCTTTACCAGCCAATAACAATCCCACACTTTTTCCAAACCCACTCCAATCACTCCTATTATCGCTGATTGGATCTGGTGACATGATGTTGTGCAGCCCGTCCGTGTTCATGCTCTCCCTGGGAGCAGCGTCTCGAAAAAAGATAAACCGCTCGTCATGTGACGCAGAAACAAAACAATGTAAATAAAGACTATAATGGAGCAAGTTTCAGGAAATGGAAAAGCACAATGAAGACCATTGTTTCTAGACTGTGAATGAAAGAGTGTTCAGAAAAATGCAGGCATAAATTTATTGTAATTTCCAAATATCATATTGCTAACTAATAACATAAAAATTAATGAAACTTAACTGTATTTTATCAAAAATAAACAACACTAATTCTCTTTTCTCTTCCGTTTTCACTGATCAGAGGATTGATGTGACTAGATACATTAACAGTTAAAAAAAGCATAATTAAGTAGTGATTATCTTTTCGGGTACATTTCACTTTTACTCTACAAACATTTATCAGTAAATATCTGTTCTTTCCTTTCCACCACATTTTCACAAGCATTGCGTTACATGTTCTCATTGTTTCATATGGTTTTAGTTTTAAGTGATCAATAAAGAGAGCGGAAATGGTTCAGAAGTAAAATCTTTGGGTACTTTTGCCACCACTGCCCAACTCACTGCATAACCCAAATTGTCCATTGTCCATTATTACAGTTGTCTCATCTAACGGCAGGAAAGTCTCTAATTAACGATATAATATGTAACATTTCTTCATATGAATGTCTAAAAACGACATGTTAATATTTCATTGACTTGTTTGCTTATATTATTCAAACTGTTTCCAACAATGTTTAAAAGTAGAGACATTTTATTATCATTAATTCAAGCTACAATTTTCTGATAAAAGTCTTGAGTTTCCTTTTCTTGGAGCAGGACGCTAGGAGAGGTGTTGAAGGCGAGAGCTCTTGGATTCTAACATATTGAGTAGACACTAATGACAGACACGGCATTGGTCAGTCACGTGCTTCAAACAATGCCAGTTGAATATGAAAATATCAAATGCAGCTCCAACATCAAACAATCTCTCGCTTTGCATCTGAAGACTTGCTATTATTCACTGGAGCCCCCTCCCCCCCCCCCCCCCCCCCCCCCCACTTTGAAAACCTGACTAACTAATGGAAAACTCCGGGCAAAAACTCCAGACATCATTATGTTGCAGACGATAACTTCACAACATGTCGCAGAATAATCAAAACAGGGGCCAATCTAATCTCCGTACACTGTGTATGGACGATTCTAATCTTTTCTTTCCTACTAGTCAGTCTAAACTCAATACACTCAATCCATGCCACTCTGAAAACCCCCTAATAAGGCAAGTTAAACCCCAAGCTTGCAACCGGTATGAAGTCACCAGAGAGCAATTATGCTTTAGCTGGATAGTTAGCTAAAGGACCAGAGGAATGTCTTTTTTACCCTCTGTAATGCCAGGACTTTGGAGACTAATCTAATTGAGTGTCTTTTTTTGTGTGTGATTATTTATGATTAGAAAAGTGTAAGTGGAAAATCTGGAGGAGATATCTGGAAGTGGGGAGTGTTTGATGCGGATCAGTGTCGTGCCGCTCCTCGTGATTAATTATGTCCGGAACGTCTAATGGCTGCGTCTGCTTGGGAGGGGTTCTCGTCTCACAAACACAAAAGCCCCCGAACTTTTAAGCCTTCTTTGAACTGCAATGGTTTTTTAAGAGAGCTGAATAATTCCTGGGTGTAAATTCTGGCTTCAGACAAACTGATTTATGTCCGAGAATAGAAGAAATCGTATGAAAAAGACGCTGTGTTTCTTGGCAACTGCCCTGCTTTCTATCAGTGATCCATAGAATATTATCATTGGCTCCCCTTTTTTCCCACATCTGCTCTGGGTGTGCAGAGTGTCTGTACCCGACATGTGACTCGGTCTCCCGTCTCTTTACCGCTGCCCCCTGAAGCCCTCATTTCCTGTTGGGAGTCGGTGGAATTGGATAAAGGACACGGCTCGGGGCCTCTGGGGGCCAGGATTAGGGCCTGCTAGAGCACAGAGAGCCGATCTGGACACATCTCCATCCATCAAAAAATCCAACTGACTCAAGGATCCATTCAATCCCAACAGCAGAGTGGAATAATGTCCCTTCAGCCAAAGCAGGTGCTTTTTATTTTTCTTCAAGGAACACGAGCACAGCAGTTGAGATGAGGTTAAGGTTACGGATTCCAGCTGCGAGAACTTTTTCACCGCACACAGTGGAGGAGCGGAACAATGGCACTCGTCCACCGTGTTTTCGGAGTGTGGGTTAGCCTGAACCTCGGGGCCGGACTGTGCCCAAGAGCTGACAGAGACACGACTGTGTGTGTGTGTGTGTGTGTGTGTGTGCTGAGACTGAGCTCATTAAGAGGACCCATGTGTGTTTAACAGATACCAAGGGCTCCCTTTCTTCCAATAACAACTCATTAATGAAGGTTTGTGTGTGTAAGGGAATTAGCGCGGCTGTAGTCATGAATCATGAGACACATCAGTCTTGTGTTATTGATCAGATCCTCATCAGCAGACTGACAGAGATAAACACGGCAGTAATGTGAGACAACAGCTGCTTATATACGTGTGTCCATTTATTAAGAGGCTTTTATGAATGACTGTTGAATGGCCATTACGATTGACTTTCTACCAGATTATACATTATACATTTGATAATACATTGATTGATAATATTGGCTACAGCATTAGCTTGTGTATTTTCATTATTAAGAAGTCCTATGAAAAGACCACAAACAAAACTTTGTGAGTCTGAACTTCTGTCAACTGACCTGTGACATATGTGACGCCGTTTAATCCACTCATTAAATACAAGTCTTTATAAGCAGGTCACAAATAACAAACACATAAATAGTCCAGTATAGTTGGGAAGTATTCGCACATCTGCAGCCCTTGTGATTATTTAAGCACTTGAGGGTAGATGTGGTATTAGGGTCAGGGGGTTAGGGTTAGGGTCAAACTACAGTGCCTGAGTTGATCCCAAAGACGGAACATGGAGCCCAGTGCTACACTGATGGGCTTTAATAGCTTCTGACGGTAATAACGTATATCATACATTCACAAACAGGCAATATATTATTATTATTGATGTAGATTTAGTTTTACTGCTATCATTACACTTATACTTGGAATTTTCTACTTTCCAAAAAGCTGCTGGTCTCAACTTGTTTCCTGACAGTATGAAAAACCAATTTGCACTGGGACATAAAACTTGCTTAAAAAGGCATTTTTATTTTGTCAAATGTTTTATTTATTTATTTTATCATACATCTCTGTATATATTAATATTAAAGTGTATATATATATATATATATATATATATATACTTTGTATATATTAATATTAAAGTTGGAAACATTTTGTAAGCTGGAGTTTGTGATGCTGTGTTGATGCTTAAACATTCAAGACTTGAACTTGCGGAGACACAAGCAGATTACATTACCTTTTAATTATGCACATATTATCTTAATTTATAAGTGAAAGTTCATTGTGTGTTTTCAGATTCAATTTTTTAAAAGATTATCTTGTTATTACCAGTTATATCAACTCTTGACCCTTAAAATGCTGCTTTGATCCCAAAGGTCCATCCTAATACTGCTCCGGTCGTCCTGAGCTGCGTCCACCAAGTTAACACTGATCCAACACTGATCCTTTGAAAGATTAATCTGTTCTCATCTAATCCACTCATCTCATGTCATACTTCTGCCTGCACCGTCGTATTTCAGCCCCACCACAACAAAGTACACCCGTTCACAACTGGTGGGTCGAGAGATGGAGGGTGTCGGATGGATTAACAGAGAGAGAGAGAGCGAGAGAGAGAGAGAGGAGTTGAGAATAATCAGTTATCACCAGTGTGATTTATGGCCTGTTTTCACGTTAAACATGTTATGTGCACAATGACAACACCCCGGTTTATTGCAAAATACCTGCCTGCTTACAATAAAGAAGTGTTCCATTTCTCCCTCTTCAAAGAATCTGGTCTGCTGCAGGGAAGGAAACGTAATTATGGAACAATAATAACATCTAAATGCAAAAGAGGAGGAGAAACGTGCACTGTTGGGGGGGGGGGGGGGGGGGGTAATCTGCAGTCAGCTTTGTGTTCCTGTCTGTGAGATTTTACATTCGGTGCCCGGTTGATTCCACAGCTCTCCAGCTCATCTTGGCCCTGCACATGCAGTTTCCTGTGGGTTATTATTACCTATCAAAAGGTTCAGAGTTTTTATGAAGTTCTTTACAGAGCGTTGGACAAAGGGGGGGGGGGGGGGGGGGGGGGACAAGTTTAATGGCTCGCTAAGTCAAGGCACGGTCCCACAAGATTCCACTACTTCTCGGAGAGCGAATGGAAATGGGAAACACATGTGCTTTGATGGCATCCATTCTTTTTTATTATTAGTTTGTTTTGAATTAGGCTTGTGATTGCAGAATCCTAGGAGGCTTTCACTGTCCATTAAAATGCTGATTTGACGTAATACACCACATCTTGGACAGGTGCCTGTGCACACCTTAGAAGGCCTGAGCTATAGTTAATAATGTTCACAGTGAAGTAGCGTGACACCACATTGATCTTTATGGGGGAATTCTCCGTCGCCCTGTGTCTTTTTAAACGCATCGGTCAGAGCTGCTCGATTAGTCTCCACTGAAATGAGTTGGACAGTTGACAGTAGCGACTCAAGCTAATCCGGCTCATAATGTGTTTTATAGCCTCACAAAGACGTGGTGTGTCAGAGAAGGAAGTTTATAACAGTGTTTACCAAATGAGACTCAAACTGAGGCAGTTTTTAACATTGCCAAGGAGGTTAGTTTTTTGGTTTTCAGCAGAATTACTCAACAACTACTGAACCGATTTCCCTGATATTTTGTAGAGGGAGTGGAACACGACCCAAGATGAAACCCATTACATTTTAGTATGGCTCTAGATCAGGGGGCGGATCCAGGAGTTTTTCCCGATTTTCTTTAACATTGGTGGATTTCTCAGGGAATAATTTACAGTTATCGATTTTAAAAAACAGGCATGTTTAGGGGACTTATATTTATGACTTTGCACAACTGGGTCAACATTCAGGATCATTTTCATTAGAGGACTATATCTACTGAGTTTAATTTTATATACAATGCAAATATCCTAATTATAACAGAATTAAAAAACAACAATTAAGTAGTTTTAGCAAACAGCTAACACAGAGGCATTTTTGCTTGTTTTAGCAGCTTCATAAAAGTTTCAAACGCTGTCTTTAATTTTGGAACACAGAGTTCAGTGTTGTGCAACAACACAGCAGGAATTCTTCACACACACACACACGCTGTGACTGGATGGTGCACAGTGGCATGCCTGCAGCGACAAAGAACATGTAATAAAATTAAAATAAACTTAGAGACTGTTAAATGTTCCCTGGGCTTATTGACCTGTGACATCTGTGACACTCTTTAGTCCACTCATTTCCTGTACTAGTACTATTATGAGATTGTAGTGTAACTGAGGTGAGGGCCAAAGCTGCATTCAAACTTGGACTGACTTCTTTAAGACTTTTCATCCAAACTAAAACATTTCCTTCTCTCTTATTCTGCAGCATTAATTCTCCTTTTTTTTCACAAAACAAACCTCATTAAATTATGTTACTCATTTTCAAAAAATTATTTTGTATGTGACACAGATATTTAAAACTCCATGTTGTGGATATTATGAAAATGAAGAGGTCAGCTGAGCAAATTATGGCAATTTTGCATCTCCTGTGCACAAAAGCAGGTAGCCATTCGAAGTGGCAGCATGGTCACAACCAATAAGCCAACGGTGATTGGGCCTCTTTGGGGTTGGATTTATTTTAATTCACTAATCCTGTAATGGTGGAGCCGTGTCTCCCTGCTTGTGGGGGCTCTTATTTGGGGATTGACAGCACAGAGCCATGGCCAGCTTGTCTCCTTGCCTCAACAGAAAATTCACAGAGCCACTAAGCGGTATTTGACTCCTTAAGCTCCTGGAGGACTAAGGTTAGGGGCTGACGGGGGTGCGGGACAGAGAAAGGATGCAGGGCTCTGGCTCGGTGTGTGCTGTTGGTAGTGGTGGAGTTGAGCCCAGGAGGAGGGAGGAGGTGGTGTGGTATGGACCTAACAGATGAAACATTCACCCAAGAAGTGCATCGCCTCGGACTAATGGGGAAATTATTTATGAACTATTTGCAGTGCACCTGAAAATACCTCCAGTGAAATTATGTTTGGCAACCCGAACTGCTTTGAAGTCAATGGAGTGGCAATAAAAATTAGGGCTTCATTAGAGAGCCGGGCCTTTCAAACTGAATTGGCCCAGTCTCGGCGGGTCAGGGGCATTTAGGCAGCGCTCTGCTTCCTTCAGCTCTGGCAGCCACAAACACATGGAAGCAATTTGCCTGATTCTTTGCTGTTTTTAAGATTTTCCCCTTAAATTTTTTTCTCACCACACCGTGCTCCTTTTATGTTGCATTTAGGAAATTAACACTAACCGACAAATTACTTTGTAAATAAAAAAGGTAGAGCTTTAGAATGTCAAAACCAGAAGTAGCCCTAGGGCCAGTGTTCTCACTGCAACAAAGAAATCCTTCATAACTGTTTAGATATGTCGACCTGCAGCCCGGCTTTATTTTATCAAGTGTATATAATTTTTCAATTGAAATAAATGTATAACATTCATCTCCCCTGTGTGCAGTCCTTGTTGCTGCATGTCCACTTAAAAAAATGGTGCACTTAACTAAGAAGGAAAAGAAAAAATCACCCGGAGGGATTTTGGGGGTCATTTGCAAACTGCTTCACGCTTTGGTCAAGCACAAATCTCATTCACAAAAAAACAAAACGAAGGCGGCCGTCTGAAGCCAAAACTGTGTAATCTCCAGAAAACCAGATGCGCCAAAGTCCAGGGGATTGTAATCTTCAGAGATGTAAGCTAATTACTTAATCGCTTACATTCGCAAATCTTATTATTGTAAAAGAAATTGCTGGGGTGATTAAATTACTGATATTTATCTCGTAAAAGCGCTGATTAGGAGGTGATGCTAATCTGTCATTCTGAAGGGCTGATATTAACGGCATCAATCTAACAAAACAATAAACACTTAATATGAAAGAGATGTTTTGTGCACTCAGGGACCAGATGGCCCACTTGAGTCTGGAATGTGCAATATTCTGGCCTGCACGGCTACACCGCTAATGATGGGAACCGCAAACTGTTGACTTATTTAATAGAGTTGTTTTGCCCCATTAACCTGTTGTCTGACTCGGGCGGGCACGTGAGTTTCGGAGCGAGATGTTTGTGCTTGAACGTAAAAAAGGAGACAGTCCGACATTTGTTCTTCTCTGCAGAGGTTTTCTGTCTGTTATTCTGAGACCTAGTTGCAAATGTCTTTCCTGTAGAAAAAGCTCCATCCATTGCAACATATGCCTTCTCATAAGTTAAATAGGGTTGCAGTGACCTGAGCAGCTGAACAGTATTGATATTTTTTTTTTCTTAAACAAGCTACTCACCCCCCCCCCCCCCCCCCCACCCCTGAATTTCGGCATATTTTGTGCACTTTTTCGAAACACTTTGAAAAATCCAAAACTGTAGTAGCGTGTGAAGCAATTCTCCAGTGCTACGTCTAATGCTACAGAAGTGGCCATAAATTATGCATCAGGAATATGTATATGTATTGACTTTAATAAGAGCTTTTTTCCTACACGCCAGCTTTTGTACCTGCTGAAGAATCACTGGGGTGCTCCCCAACACCAGGCACAGGCTCGTGCTCTCGCTCACTCACTCCTCTGCAGACTTCCAGGTGGGGAAATCGAAACAAAAAGAGCATAATTAAAATAATAACGGAGTCTCCTCTCGTTTGGGAGCGTTCTGATTTTTTTTTCACATTTGGCAAACGTTGGAGGAATTTGCAGGAACTGTCGAGGAGCGTTTGTGTAAATAAGTAAACTCTGCTTTGTTAGACCGTGATACCTAATCAAGTCAGCTCTGACGGGAGTTCTCTCGCTCCGTCTCTCTCTCTCTCTCTCTCTCTCTCTCCATTTTTGTTTTCTCTTGCCTCTTCCTCCGACGTGACATCCCATTGAGTGTTAGCGCTGAATACTTGATGACACGGAAAAACAACAATGCCACTCTTTTAACAGCAAAACAACAACCTCTGCGGCCCACACTGCAAACGGAGACATATGCGCAAAAAAAATGTTTCTTTGCTTTATTCCTCCTCCGTTTCCCACCTACTTGTCCCTCTGCCCTGACCCCCAAATTAGGTTTACTGTGCTGTGCATGTCATTTGTCCACTTCTCCTTCCTGTTTGCAGCTAGTTGGCCTCCAGTGCTTTGTGCCTATGAATGCTAACATGTCTTACCTTGCCCTGGGCGAGAAAGAAAGAGAGCCTACCTGATTTTGGGCTATTCTGCCGCGGTGGTCTCTCTGGAAACCTCAGACAATAACACGCACAGACTCTCACGGACGCACACACACACTTGCGCGCACACACTCTGACAGTCAGGCTGGGGTCTCGCTGGCACCGGTTGTCAAAACTGAATAACCGCTGGTCGGTTGCATGGTTGCGCCGACCATGTGGTGCCCTTCTCAATTAGAAGAAGGCTAAAATGGCTGTTGACATAAGAAAACAGCAAACTCACAGCTCAGACTTGGACTCTCTCAGTCCCTCATGTCATTATATCACAATACACGGCACAATCAACATTCCACATAGTGATAGTAGAAAGCAGGGGGGGGGGTCAATCAGCAGCCTGAACTGTGAAAACCACAAAGAAGATGTCATCAAACAAAAATGCTTAGGTACACACGCTGAAAGATGGCTGCTAAACATAGGGGGCAGGGCACTATTAAGATGACATCAGGGACAACCTCTCAACAGCTGCATGGGAGTGCCGTCTGTTATGGAGGACTGAAAATGGAGGGCAATACAAGGGAACACTGATAGACTAACAGCAACACAGGGAGGGGAGTCATCACCCGTCTAAGCATGTGCTGATTGAGCCTGGCTCTTTTTAACCAGCAGGCCTTTGGAGACCTGGTAGCTGGCAGCGGGGTCACAAGAGTACCAGCGGAGACATGGCGCTTCAAAAGGCTCGCCGCTCTTTATCGAGCAACTGCGTGTTGCGCGGAATGCGTCGCGCTGAGACTCACTTAGTCGTGGTGGGACCTGCCCTGATTGAGGTAACAGCTGGGATATGACATCAGCCGGAGTGTTGGCCGTGTTTTCACTCACTGGAGCAATTCTGCTCTTAAAAGGTTCCATCAGTACCACTCCGGCGAGTTGCAGAGAGTCGCTTTTCATCTCTTCGGCTGTGCAATCCACCAGCTGGTCAAAGTGCCCCTCGGTAAGAAGGACAGAGACGCCAGAGTGCTGCGCTCATAAGTGGCTCATTGTCTTCAGACGCTCTGGAGTGCACGGGTGAGATGTGAGCACATGCATACACACACACAGACACACACAAACACACACACACAGTGCACACATAAGAATCTTTTAACCATCGGGAGATACATTTTTCCGTTTATGTCTGCTCTTAAGACTATAAGTGAAACCAAATGGCACCTATCTCTTTCGTCTATGACTCGCTATGGCATTCGTGTGGGACATGTTTTGGCAACATTTCCCAAACTTTGGTTTGACCTCTGTGCAGGTACTTGTGGATGAATTTTCATGAGTGGTTCTGAACTGCGCTGTGCTTTTGGATTCAGCCTCCAGTCACAGTTTCCAACAGGGGCCTCTTAAAAATACTAAACTTAACCTCCTCGAGAGTACACGCTGTGAATTAGCACTTGAATATTTCTAACATAAAAATCCCTTTTCGCCCCGTCTTCTGTCCAAGTATCTTTCCACTGTGGCGACAAGGGACCAATTGAGACAGAAATCTATTTGCACTGCTCTGTGGTGTGTATGAGTCTAAGCTGAACACAAAGCACACATCGCCTGGAGTGAGTAAATCACCAGGGTGGAAGAAAAGAATGGTAGGAAAAAAAAAGTAACAGGGAATACACAGCCACAAAGCAGCTTATCACATTTAGCATGTGCTTATTAGGCCTCATGCCTCCGCATCGGCCGCGGAGAGATTGAGTTGAGCTTTTTGAACTGGTTCAGACTGATGGGGAGTCTGGGGTATTCTGATGAAATGCAGTGACATCGTCAAACTCACAAGGAGCACTGCTATTTGGGCTGCTCTCTGGGTAAATGGGGAAAAGTATATATACCTCACAAATATGCACATTTTGCTGCATAGTTTTGAAGCCCAGTGAGCGTTTGCCTCGGAGCCTAAAGGAGCTCTTGGCAGCCGGGATTCATTCATTCAACTTTTATATCAGTTCTGCTGTGAATGACTTTCAAAGTACGTGTTTGTGTTTGTGGCCCCTGGAAACCCATAGTAACCATTTCCAAAATAAAAGACCCACGTTCTTCTTAGTAGTAACCCAGGGAAAACTAAATCTAACTTTAATATTTACTTAATCTGAAAATCACCGTCATTATATTTAACTTTATTCAGCCAGGCATCATGCTGGTCTGCTGCAATCTTTTATTTAGAATGGGGTGTTTGGATTGTTTTTCAGTTTGTCTCCCAATCAGTCTCATTCAAAACTCCATGCTCCAAAGGAGACGGAAATGTAGAGTGCTGGTTCTTCTTCTCCTGGTAATCCTTATACCATGTTCCTGCTGTCCCAGCTGTGAATCCCATCACACACCTCCCTGACGTCCTCAGGGTCTTGGATCCTGGCCTGGACACACAGTGGCACTGCCTGGAGGAGAAGGAGAATGAGCAGGAGGCAGGTGAAGCAGGATCCAGCACTGGATCTTGAAACTGCAACACTGTGGAAAGGTCACACAAGATGATCCAGGAGTTTGAAACAGGGTCAGGCCTAAGGCTCTAGTGTAAACTTTCACATCAAATCCACCAATTGAGCCTTTTAGTTTAAATTTGATCATTCGTTCGGCTTGGTATTTAAGCCACTTCCTGCATTTGTTTGTCCGATATTTACCTGAATAATGAAACACATACGGATTTCCATTGAATTTTAATAAGGACATTCGCCAAGCATGAACCAAAAATTACTTGAAATTTATGTTCAATTTGTTACAGATTGAAATAAATATGTGTCTGAATTGAATTTAAAGCATGTGGTTTCATCAGGGGACTGTTGGGCCTTAGCAGAGGTATACGTTATACCAACTAGTTCTCTTTTTAGTTTCCCAGTGAGTTTCACTAAGCTACAGATGAAGGCTACCTTGTTCTGATCGTAACAGCCGCTTGCCGGACGAGATGTGAGACTACATTGAGACTGTTTTGCTGCTTAAAACAAAAAATGTATAATAAAAGCTTTTCTTCTGTTATTTTTAAGCATTAGAGAATGCATGTATTTAAAGGAAAGGGGGGGGGGGCACATGCAAAGGGCCCCAAATTGTTCTGCTACACCCCTGGTCAGACACAATGTGACTTAATCAGCACTGATCCCAAACGTTTATGTTGTGTGTTCAAATCCTTCTGTGAGAGCTTTTAGAAGAAAGGCAAATACTGACCCAGATTAATCCACAACACCGTGGCTGTTCCTCAAATCAGTTCACACAACCACCGCTTTAAATCAAAACTCCTTCGGTCTTTTGACTTCCCTCAACACTGGGCCAATGCTTTAGGTACCGCACAGTAGTTCTGCATCATCAGTTTTAAACATTCATGGCAGGTTCTCACAACATCTACCCGTCCTCTTAAGCCTAAAAGGAATCAACAGCATTGTGACTGTCTCGGCAAACTTAAGCTTCCCTTTGTTTCTTTGCCAAAATAGGGCTCATTGGGTAGTCGCATGTTACTGCAGCCCATTCTCACGTCATTGCCCTGTCATACAGAATAAAGGGCCTTGGTCAGGGCTGCGGAGAGAGCTCACCTGTACCAAATACTTTAAGTCATGCAGTAATTTAGCGAGAAGGAGAAAGAGGGAAATAATTACAGTTTCAGCTTTGTTCTCTGATAAGAAACGATGTTAATCCTCCCAACACCAAACTTAGCTGGAGGTTTGATCTGATCAATGTTGAAGAGACTAATTGTTTTCTGTTTGCTGTGGCAGAATGTACCAGCATACAGTCATGAATAATACTCTGTGATTTACAGGAAGGAGATTTACTTGTACATGTACATTTTCTCTTCCCTGCTTTCCTAAACACCCCCCCCCCCCGCCTCCCTCCCCAATTTGATCAGAAGAAAGTTTTACAAATTTTGTGTGTTGAGAGCGCCCCTCAGCCTGCCCACCCCCACCCTCCCACCCTGCCACCAACAGCCTCCGTCAGCCCCCTTGGTTCATTAGTCGACCTTTAGCCACCGAACAACAATTAGGCCTGTCGTTCGCTCGCCTGCTCGACTCTGCCAGGCCCGACTGTGCGGCGAGGAATAGTCCCTGACTAATGATTGGCTAAAGAGACCTGACAGCATGTTACAGCCACAGCTGTAATTGAATACAAGCTCTAACAAGCCTTTGAACAGGAGGAAGAAATATTTCATAAGCTTGATGCAATTTGGTGGGCGCCTGTAATGAAAATAATGAATGTGATTCCCTCACATTTCTAACTTATAATTGATGTTTTTTGGGGGGAGAAATAATAAAACAGATGGAGAAAGACACAGAGAGCGAGTGATTTGAAGATTTTTGATCCCTCTTCCCTTTCGATGTGGAAAAATGATTTTCTGGGCATTTTGTAGCTGTTTACATACCAATTTGTTCTGTTTTCAGCATTTATAACAAGACTGATGTTTTGCTCTTCGAAACGGCCACTGATACCTCAAACACGGGGCACATGACAAGCAACTTATTATTTCATGAACAATTCACATCCCAGGCTCGATCCTCCACACGACACTAATTGTCACGATACTTGTTTTTGGGCGGTGCTGTCCGTTGGGATAGCTCTGAGAGCCCGGCCTGCTTACAGCCCGGCCGAGATTGTGTTTTTCAAGCACACATTCCCAACTATAACTCCTTCTAAAACATGCACTAAACCGAACAAGCAACAAACACATATTTTGATTATTTAGCTATGCCCTTATCATCATTTTGTGAATAATTTGTGAATAATTCAGCTATGTCATTTGCCGGATACAGCAAATTTGCTCTCTGCGAATTACGCAAAAGTTGGAGTGGAGCGAGGGGAAAGTTTTCAGCGCTCACTGTGGCCGGAAATTGGGAAGAGAAGAAGAAAAAATTGGGCATCAAAGGCAAACACAATATCAGAGTCCAGTAATCAGGACATCCACATTAGACAAATGGCACCGTGCAGGCAAATGAAAGGCTCAAATGATGAATTGGACCAAATTACATAGAAAAAAACAATCAAATATTAAAAGAGGGCACACCACTTTCCCCTCTGATATCAAGGGTACACAGCCAGTAATCACACGACTGAAATGTTCATCATTGCCTCCATTTAGTGTAAGAGTAATAAAAGACATGTCAGGGCTGCGAGAAGAATCCCGGCCTGGCCTCTCATTACCCACAGGGGACAGAGAGACTCTAGGGCCTAATAAGGACACGATTTAGGCAAATCAGGTCGTTATGATAATGTGGCCGCTGATAATAAGGCACTTTTGCTCTTGTTTGTTTTCTTATTTTGTGGCATATTTACCCTGCTTTGCCACTGAGGGAAAAACAGGGAAGCATCTGATTGGTTCTTTTCTTTGATTTTAATTCTCCGAGCAGAGCACCCTTGATGTGCGCTTTCAATTCACCAGCGATAAAATCAAGACAGAGCCTGAATATTTAAACGTGGTCTTCTTAGCTGCTTATTTTATAGGAGTTTCACTGGCTTTGTGTGGATGGTAGTCTACGGAAGTAATTACCTGTGAAATTTGAAGTTTTTTCTAAAGTAGGTTAACGTCTGAAAGTTAACAGCAGTTGACACAGCAGGTGATGCTTTTGGTGTATGTTTCTGCGCATATTTAATTTATGAGAAGCTTCATAAACAAAGAACAAAGAATACTGAGCTTCGGAGCTTCACCGACTATCAGCTGAAAGTCACTGTTTGGATAGCTTTGTCCAGTTTTAAAATGTTTGGTGAGGGGCTTACAGAGGATGCATTTAAACAGTTCCACCAGACAACTCATGTAGAACTGATTTATAGTCCACGTCGAAAGTATGCAGAATTAATATTTGGCATCCGACCTTTGACCTTTTCAATCCCCTGTCAATTCCTGCACAAATACACCAAGTCTTGAGCCTTCAGGTGGACGGTTGGGTGGAGTTGGAGTTTGTTTAATGCTACATGAACACAGAACATCAGCAGCAGTATCGGTGGGAGAATGTGTCCGCAGCAGAGACGAAAGAGACAGATATTAACAGAAAATAACAAGGCCTTATTGTTATTGGTGTTTACAGGCAGAAAGGTCGGAAACTTTATAATGGAAAATTGTCATTGAATCAACACCTGAGATCATTTAAATCCAGTAGCTGTGTTTTTAACATTCTCAGTACCATTGCACGGCAACTACGTTTAACATCTGCATCAATATGTTTTAGTTTTAAAACTGGTCACTATTGCTATGTTTGCACCTGGCAACTATATTCAACCATGAGTTGTCTAGCCCATTCAGCAGGTTAGGGGCTAGAATGGGGACTAGCTGGGCCAAACCGCATTTGAAGAACTGTCACAAACTCCACTGCGACTTGACCCAGCAAGTCCGGACGACCAGCCTGCACATGGGCCAGGTTATGCAATGTTGGTGAAGATTTGTAATTGTAAGATTAAAAAAATGAGGCTTGATGCAAGAGCTTCAATATTTCAATAATAACTTTATCACTTTCATGGTGAAACTCTTTTTTGGAGGGAGTTTAGGCTGAACATCTTCTTAAAAATATTTTCCTTAAATAGCCAGGCCCTACTTATGTATTTTTTTTCTTTAGCTTCTAAACTCACCAATCGGAGAGCCCCATTTTACAATATGCATGTTAGCATAAGCAGCAAATCATTCCTTTGGGCTGTCTGCCAAGAGATTTGCTGAGCTCATTAACACTCTCACGAGGTCAACTCATTTGATCCTAGTGGTCATATAGCTTTTTCTCACAACACATCTCAGAACAAAACGTAACTTTGTCACTCTAACAGATCAGCAACAGCTAAACCAACACACTTCTTCTGTGTAATATGTATGTATTGCCTGGTGAAAACATGAAAACACAGCAACCTTTATGGGGCACTAGTGAGGCTTTAGACGTTTGGTGCATTTCCACAGACATGGAGCAAGACCCAGAGGGAGACAAAGACGAAATAACTGCGAGACACACGCAGCCACTTTGCCACAGACAAAGGCAAAATGCAGAGAGGACCGAATTAATTTGACAGTGGATAAGTGACAGCCACTTTAGTGCTGCTCTTTCTTCTCCTCTCATTCCCCATCCCAAGTCCCGCTCCTCTCTTAATTGCACGGCGGACATCTCCAAGCACGTTGGGGAATTTCACCCACGATCTGCCACAGATTAACAGTCACAATGCGCTTTGTTGCTGCTTTATTTGCATGATAATTAGTTGGTGGCGGTGTGTGTCCTAATTTATTTATTATTTCACAAATATAGGTACACAGGGAGAGGGAAGGAGTGAGCCAGAGACGGAGCGCGAGAGAAAAATAGGACAATGTGTATTAATTAAAGTCATTAAAGGATTGACTGAACTTTGCCTTGATGTGTTTATTCAATTAATAAGCAAAGTGGCAGATGACTGTCGGACTTTTATAACGATTAATTGACTCGTTTTCGTTAATTTGGGCTCATTTATCTTACACACATCCTCTTAAGAGTTCACATCAATCTTAACCCATTTCCAAAAGAATCTTACACTCTTCAATTCTGTTTATTCTAGTGGATGACTTTTTACACTAATATATCAAATAATTTAGATTCGATTATTTACTATTTTAATTTACTGGAAATGTACAAAAAAATAAATTGCCTCCACAAAGTCATCTTTAAAAAGTTCTTCAGCATGTCAAAAAATGACTCATATATATTTTTGTAAAATGTCAAAAGTGTTAAACAAGTAGTAGGATGATGCCAAAAACAATTAATGCAGCAGCTCATCCGGAGGGCATAAGGAGTCTCTGTACAAGTCACCATCCCATGTGCCACAGTTTTCTTTGTCTTCTCCTTTCTCTTCCTGCTTTCTAACTCAGGAACACAGGTCAGTGTCCACAACTCTACGCCTCATTCTCTCCACCAGCGAAGACGTCTCTGAGGTTTGAACACGAGGGAGATGGAGCAGATTGAGTTGAGTGCTTGGAAAAAAATTTGAAACCCTTCTTTATTTGGCCTCCTCTGTATCCTCCTTACTCCCGGCGCATTGTCCAGGGGAACAAAGGGAACCATCTGATTCTGTGATAGAAGCCAATGGCTGGTAAGAGGTTTGATTTGAGTGTTGAGGATGTTATTTGCCCAGAGAAAGCCCGAGGACGAGGGCCGATCGCGCTGGCAATGGAATCGGGCTGTCAGCTGGCATCTGGCGATAATTGCTTCCCATGGCAGGACCCCGTCGGCCGGGAGAGGAGGAGCGCGTTGTGGAGCGTCAACGCGGGAATCCATTTTCGATGCAGCCCAGTCATAATTGTTCTGCGAGCACGAGGATACTTGTTGCCAATCTGCGTGAGGGCCAAGATCTGATTGACACCCACTGACCAGAGAGACCAGGGGATGGAGGGAGAGCGGTTTGGAAGGCCTTGAGTATCGCCACGATTGTCAATCAAAGATATGAAGTGCAGGAGAGATGAGGGTAATGGGAAGGTGAGGGGGAAGAGAAAAGGAAAAAAAAAACCACGATAATCACGATTTATACGGTATGTTAGTTCAATTATCCTGCTCCTGTCATGATTGTTTCCTCTTTCATTATTTATCCTTTTCAAAACCCAACTTTCTCCCTGGTAAATGATCATTTACACAAATCAATAAAGCACTGACCGTGAAAACAAGCAGCACAGCCAAATTTAATGATCTTCTCAGCACCATACTCTACAGGGGCAAATTTATTTTTTATCCTCTTTAAGCGGAAGGAGACATATTGATTAGTAATTGATAAGATCATCTCTTTAAATAGACACAGATGCCTGTCTGCTGTTTCAAAGAGATCCTTTACACTGATTGTGATTACCACATGGTCTATAGCTCAATTGGCTCCTGCGAGAACAACTTAACATTTGAAGCCTACCGCTCCACTCCTCCTGTTAAGATGGCTCAGATGTGTTTCAGGGCGAAGGCACTCGAGGAACTTATCACTCACCTGTCCAAAGTTAATTCCGCTCGGTGTCAAGCATGGAATTGGATTTAAGGACGGAGAAGTTTCTCAGGTCCGTCTGCTGTCAGCAGGTCCCAGTGCCCTTCTCGTGTGTCACTTTATCCCTGGGTGAACATGTTAAATTCCTAACAGGGTATCAGGCACCATCACAGGCTATCTGAGGTCCTGGGCAAATCTCTGATGACACTCTCTATTCCCCATATACCCCACGACTTTGGACCGGGATCCTCAGATATCAGCACATTGTATAGGGAATGGGGAATTCATTGGCGATCATGACCCTGTCACAGTGATATCCTATTATCTGTCAGGCAGGTGATCGAGACTAGTGCACCCTGGGTAGGATTAGACAAGAGCAGATGCTTCAGAAGATTCTTAACTGTCACTGATATGAATCCTTGAATCAAGCAGGTCGCAGCTTTGTATTCTCGGTGGCTTCAGTTAGGTTTGTTTTACCACTCAGTGGCGGTTCCATCCGAACAACGACGGAATAATTGCTCTGGTAAGAGTGCTGTTTGGAGCCTGGTGAGGGTCAAGGGTGAGAGATTACCCTGAAATATTTTCCCTGAGAAGAAATGGCTGCCTCAGTCGTCAGCTGCAGCCAGCTCACTGCTTAGCCTTGAGGCATTCAAATTGACAGGTCTCATTATGTGTGAACTCCCAATATTCCCCTTCGGATTCCGCGGCCTGTCAGTCTCCACCTGCCTGTCCATCTCACGGCTGCAACACCCCGGCACCCGCTCACTGACAACCATCTCCTAACCGACTTTTGGGCTTGGAACGAGCCGCAGAGAGGAAGCGTGCGTGTGTGTATGTGTGTGCACGTGCAGGTGCAGGTGGGGGCACTGGCAGGCGTTGTAGAAAGAGCCCATGCTTTCGGCTGACAATCTGACAGGGGTCCGCTTGTAAACAAACTGCAACAACCAGTGGGATCTAACTATAGCATTGCACTGCAAATTAGAAGGTGACCACACCTCCCATGCATGCACATATACAAGCACCTGCATATAAATATATGCAGGTGCATTCACGTATAAGCACACACACAGGCATGATGGTACCTTAGCAGAATCTTAAGTACCTTATGCAAACTGTATGTTTGTTGGGGAGGTACAGGCAGAGCACTGATGAGTGGCTCATTATGGCAACACCAGCACTACACACTGGGTATCGCATAATCAAAGCCTGGGGGTACGTATTAATTATCCTTTTGAATAGTGATGAAATTTTAAAAAGCTTCTCCTTAAGGCTCACATCACGGATAGATGAAACAAAGCACAGCACAGCTTGTGCGCCCGGGCTCACATGTGTTTTTACATCTGTTCAGGATATTTCAATTTGATGCTCAACAAGCTGAGACCGAGATTAAAGGATAATAATGTGTCATCCTCCACACAAGCATCTCTTCCAGAGCGAGTAATAGCACATCAGCAGGCAGGCAGGCAGGCAGGCAGGCAGGCAGGCGGGTGGCTCGGCTTCTGGAGGAAAGCTAGCTAACAGCCATCACAGGCGAAGTCGATCCTGCTTGTCTCCAGTCAAGGTTGCTGAGGCACTGTCTCTCTCCTTCCCCTCACACGCACCACTTGACTGGGAGAAGAGAATGCAGATGGGTGGGATGGGGGGGGGGGGGGGGGGGCGGTAGTTGTGTCGAGATTTGCTTGAGAGAAATATTTATGAGCTCATTTCTTTTTCTTTTTTTTTTTTAAAGAAAGCATGTCTTTAATGAACATGTTTAAAGGTTGTTTCACCATCTATAATTTATGTGCCAGGCCTTCGTCAGGGAAAAAAGGGCCAGCGTCGGTTTGTACGCCTGAATCCCCGATCGCGACGGTAAAGAGCATCCGGAACATCTGCTTTGCCGGAGAGGTGTGGAGAGGTGTGACTGCTTGACACCGCTGTGGTGTGCGGAGGGACTCGTGGGATGCCGAGGCATTGTGAGCGCCAGGATATTTGTTAGCAGGCTGTGTGAGGAACCGCTGATTGACACTCATTGACCGGAGAAACAAGAGGATGGAGGTTTGGAAAGGCCTTGGATATCAGCCTTGCTGTCATTCACAGAGGAGGAAGGATCGGCACTCACTTTAAAACATTTCTGTAATTATCTGCTCTACATTCTGACTATGTCCTCTTTGCAGATCTGATGCTTTCAAACTTCAGCTTCCTTCCTGGTGAACCCCCATCATTAAAGCAGTAGCCCTAACAACAGGCACCATAGGGAAGCAAAGTAAATTTACTTTCTCCATCTTCTTATCAGGGAAATGTATCTTATCGACTTTAAGCTACAGGAATGATCATTATTCCAACACAATTCATGTGATGAAACAGACTACTGTGGAAGTTTGCTTTATTAAAGGGATGCTGCAGTGCAGAAGTATTGTACTGTGACATAACCAGAGACCTACTAAAAACAGACTGCAGCGATATCTGACTTTAAATCAGTCGTAAATGTAAAGAGGTAAGCAGATAAACATTATAAATGAACTTCAAAGTTCGGATAATTGAAACATCCTAAACGCAAAGCATATCGATGGTTCAATTCTTTAGCTTAATAAAATTGTTGCAAAATTCTGTTTTATTGGAATTATAATAATAAGTAACATCCAGGGTTTGATTAATTCAATTGAAAGATGACATGTGGTGTTACTGAAGAGTTAAGGCTCATGTGAGAGGGCTGTGATTGAGGTTAATCCAGTAGAACTGACCTGAAATGAATCTTATCTTTTTCAGGCTGTTTCAAAGAGATTGATTGAACTGTGGTCATTTTTTAAGCCTGTGATAGTGTCGTTTTCAATCACACTAACATCCATTCATCCATCTGCTACACTGCTTGAGGGTCGCACGGGAGCAGGAGCGTTGAATAACACTTGCTGGCCAATGGACGGCAGTGTGGCAGTCAGGTAAGTCAGAGCACACCTGTAAGGGGTGTGTGAACAGGATCTCGTTGCTTTGTGAGCTTCTGAAAGCCCGGATTTCCCCTGGAAGAGAAAATATGAAACTACTTTTGCAGGCAAACGATATCTAAAAGACAAGGAGCCATGACAACATGCATCCGACCTCCTTTGGTTCAACAGAGCAACGTTTGTCTGGATGTCTCCTTCTATGACCAGAGTGGATGATCTAATCGCCCGCTGCTTCTGCAGATCCACCCTCAGTGATGACAGCCTGGGTGAGCAGGTGAGGTCACAGCCAATTGTCACTAATGGGAGCGAGATCAGCCGCGGCACTAGCAACTGTGCAGGAAACTCTAACCTTATTATTTACAAAGCTGCACCTCGAACCTTATCAGTCTCAAACGGAGGTTTGCCTTCAGCGCGCGGCTGAGCAGAGATTATTCAGTCATAAAAAGACGAGAGAGGAAAACAAGGTATACTGTAGCTGTCAAAATTTCATCCTGTCTGAATTTCTCCTTTACAAGTGCCTCGCTATATGTAAACACAAGCACCCACCCACACAAAGACACACACCCAGATACGCAGCAACAGAAAAAAAAGTACTCACTCAAGCACACACTGCATTTCCTTCCAGTCAAGGATGCTGGAAAACCTGTCAGACTCTCACAAAGCAAAGCAAATTTATTTATTTATTTGAGTTCAGAGTAATTACAGGCATTACCACGGTGCTTGGCTGTGACATCTCTTTATAAAATCAGGTGTCAGAGTGCGCCAAATCGAGACGTGCCGGGGAGGAAATGTGACTCTTTTCTCCGTCTAATCTCTAATTAAATTAAATAGGTGGGCACTTTTTTTCCCCTGCATTTGCTGCTCTCTCTCTCTCTCTCTCTCTCTCTCTCTCTCTCTCTCTCTCCCTCTCTCTCTCTCTCTCCCTCGAACCTCCTATCACATGAGAAGGTAAATGGATAATCTTCGCCTGAAACTGCCAAGTGTACATCTTGATACCATGAAAAAAATTCTGCATGTCAGCACTTCCATAATTTTTCGGTCCTAAGGAATTTTTTGATACGACTGCACAAGTGCACACAGCAGCAGCTCAAGCAAAACACCAGAGCCAAGAATCCAATTGAAGGTATTTGTTTCCATTTCCGGCTATTTGGCAAAGATGAGACTAGATAAATATGTTATTCATTCCTGCCAAACACAGTGGCTTCTGAGGAAATGTGTTACTCTTGCCTCTTTTCTTTGACTCTAAATAATTGAACAGAGCGAGGAAGGCCTCTGCAGGGTTCATATTGAGTTTTTACTGACTTTCCCCACATCTGTTCCTACTGGCTGTCTCCCTTCACACACACACACACACACACACACACACACAACCACACACACACAACCACACACACACGCACACGCACTCCCCCACACGCACGCAACCATAAAGATTCACACCCGCGCAGATCAGATGACAACACAGCTGTCTGAAACGCACATGCTTTGAGCTTTTGACAAAATAAGCAAGATGAAGACGAGCGCAGGTACAATATGGTCAGACTCCGCTGGGTTTGCAGATGCTTACACTCCTCCTCCTTTAGCACGAGCACCACCAGGCGCCCCAGGGCCCTGACAGAAAAGATATGACATATTCAAAAAAAAGAAGGGGGAAATGAAAACAACTTCCCCCATGAAGACGAGAAGAAGCCTGTGTTTTACATCTCTCTCACAACGACAGCTTCAGGGACAGTTTATCTGCGAGAGACAAAGATACTTTGACATTGTCAGCTTCTGTCACTGACGCTACCAATGGTTGCTGGCGAGGAGTCGCTACAGCAAAGCGGCCTGTTCCTCTCGCGTTGATCTGTGTGTGCGTGCGTGTGAGACTGGGAAATAGCTGGGTCTTTTGTGTGTTAGTGTGTGTGTGTGTGACTTGATGTCTAGAGGCCTTTATGATAATGAACACTAGGTCTTCCCCCGCTAAAACATATCAATAAATAAAACATAGGAACCTCTCCATTGTGGTTGATTCACACACGGAAGCATGCGCAGGCCTCTTTCAGCTCGCTGCCACTTTAAGGGAGTGTGGCTCGGCTGCGATACAAATACACCATCATAAACACTTAAGATGAACAATCCACCTGAGACCGAGAAATCAGCCCTTTTCTCCACCGAGAAGGAGAGCGATGCATAATTAAGAGAGGAAAGTGTAAAGATGTAATTGGTATGTTGTTGATAATCTTGATTACCATTATTAAGTCGTTTTTAAAGATACATGACTCTGAGCCATATTTAGAGGACCTAACTTATTAATCAGGCAGCTGTTTACCATGGCTCTTCAGAGAAATACACAAGAAGGTACAGTAATAACAGTGCGAGGGAATAACGAAGGGAGCTGTAATGGGGTTTAATGTTAAATTAATACTCAAGGTTAGGGAAAGTTAGGGAGCTTTTTGTGGAGCTGAAAACGTGATGTGTGATGATTAAACGAAAGCTTTATGAGTTTAACGAAATCACTGCAAGATGAGGAACAAAGCGGACAACTGGAATTGACAAAGTCAAAACCGAATTTAATTCACTTACTGTACGTGAAACAAAAAAAATAAAAACGATTTCTCTACTCCAACAACGGTGCCAACAGAGGGCCAGACACCCCCCCCCCGCGTCTCAGTAATCTCTGCACAAGTCCATGTTTCTTTGTGTCTTTGCTCAGCGACTGCAGAGGTCACGATGTGGGTCTTACCCCCGGGTTTGAGGTGGGCTCTCAGGTGCTGTCTGCCGTCCAGGCTTGGCTCAACCCCCACATCCATCCCTCCATCTATCCAACCCCAGGCTCCTCTGCGGCTCTTCAAAGACTGCTTAAAAGACAATGTGGCTGAATTGGGGGGGGGGAAGAAAGATAAAGGAAGAGTAAACATTGATTACCAAGAAAACACTGGGAGGTGTTTATTTCCGCAGGCAGAATAGTTGTTCAAGGTAAGAGGAGAAAAACTGGAGAAAAGTCCTATCTAAATGATCCGTTTAAAGATCGGATAAAAAAATACAACATATTAGTGAACAAATGACCACGTCTTAATTTGTAAAATTATTTTCTTGTATGTTATTCATCCTTTAACAATATAAAAAGAAAATAATATTATAGCCATCAGTAAAAATCTGAGTTAGTGTACCGAAAGGTAGGGTTATACAAAGTAAAAGGAGACTACTTTTGAGCTCATGGTCCCGTGGAGGAGTTGAAAAAACAGTGTACATTGATAAGATCACACTGATACAAACCCTGACGGAAACATATGGTAATGATACAAAAAGTGTTCTTAACAATCTAACAGTCCTCTCTCTCTTAATTCTGCCGCCATATTCCAAATGATGTGAACTTGTAAATGTCACATCTAACTGACTCGAAATTTACCATATAGATTATATATAATGTCCCCAAACACTTGCATGTTGAGAACAGAGCTGACTTGAGCTCTACAGCCTTTGTGGTGAGGCTTGTCATAATAGCCATACTGCCCTCCATTGGTTAAAACACGTATTACAACAACAGTGAAGGGGTGAAGCCAGTATTGATGTTCCAGTTTGACTAATAGCATTCAAGCTTGTTGGAATCAGGTGAGATTTAATCACTGACGATAGAGAGACTTAATTTTGATGAAGCTCACTTTTGTGAAATGCTGTAAATCATTACAATTAAGAACAACTTCCAAAAATGTATATCTTTTAAAAATATAGCTTTGTTGTAGTTTGGTATGATTGTTATTAGATCTTGGCTCTTGAATTTGTTTTCTTTCACCGCTCGCCTCCTGTCCATGCAGGCTCACGGTCTAAAGTCAACTGCACTGCATCATCTGTCACCTCTGTGAAGTGAGTTAAACACATGACTGGGCTCTTTTCCTTGTGATTGCTCAAATGCCATTTCCCTCACTTGCCTGCTGCTTTTACTTTACCCACCTCCAACCAGAGTCAGATCATGAGTGAGGTGTGAAGTCATTCTTAAGTTCCTCTGCAGGAAATAAGCATACACAGAGCAATACGTATGTAATTAAGTGAGGCGCTGAAGCATGTGAAAACTTAGTGCGGTAGTTTGAAAAACTGTGACATAAATGTTTTAAAAAGCTCCGGGCAGATTTGTCATTTTGCCTGCGGAGGATGTGAAGCTGGTTGTAAAGCTGGTAATAGAGTAGTAAAGGAGCAGGTGGTTCTTGTACTTCTATTTTATTTATTTATTTACCATCATTCAGCCCTTTCTATTCCCACTAAGATATTAGTGGATGTGCACACACCTCTAACTGTAGCTACTGTATCAGAAAGTGAGTATCAGTCACTGTAGGGGGGCTTTATGAAAGTAAATGTTTGGACTGGAGCTGTATAGAGTGAAACTCTAAAGTTAAATAAGTGACAATATGTTGATCACAATATTCTGTCCTGATGGAAGCTACGCCAAAATAAAGCCTGGCATGATAAAAGTTGCTCCTTAAAAGTAGGAAAATGCTGAATATGCTCTCTTTGTGTCATGTTCGGTGCATCTTCTGCCAACTGTAATAAAAACTTTGAAGGTATAAAAACAACTTTATTAAGAGTATCATCTTATAGTTATTGTATAAATGTTTAATTAAAAACACCAAAAGTTTACCAATTGTACCAATTCCCTTTAGTTGTTTCTGAGATATTTGTTAATAAGAACGGGACGGAGGGATAGATGGACAACACCAATTCAATGAAGACGTTTTCTTAATTCTTATAATTATATTAAGTGTATTTTGTCATAACTTGTGTATAAATTCTTGAGTTATGTCCAAAAACTTGTTTTCTTCTCTCACAGTAGCTTTGAACTTTGACCAGCATATTATAATTTGTTCATCCTTGACTCCAAGTGAACATTTGTGCCATAATTTAAGCGATTCTCTCCATGCTGCTCCTGAAATATTTAGTTCATGAGACAAAGAAATGTGTTTAGTGAGGTCACAGTGACCTCAATCTTTGATCAGAAAATCCGAATCAGGTCAACCTGGAGTCCAAATGAATATTTGTGCCGGATAAATTCAATTTACTGATGAATCATGTTCCCAGGACCGGAGATCACAGTGACCTTGATTCATGGCCTTTGACCACCAAAATCTATTCAGCTCAGGAAAAGTTTGTTCTAAATGTGAAGGGATTCACCAGGACAGCAAAATGTTTTGTGAGGTCGCAGTGACCTTGACCTTTGACCACCAAAAACTTAATGCGAGTAAAGAAGATGTTATGAGATATCACTCAGAGTGGGCCTGATGGACAGACAACCTGCCATCATAGCGCCTCCACCCAAGGGTGTCGCCAGCCCGGAATCACATGATAACTGAGTAATGAGCTAAAGGGCTAAACTTTGCTCAGTTTTTCGTGGGATGTGTAGTTGAAAAGTAAGATTATAAATAGGAAAGAATCGAGGTGAGCAGCAAAAAATGTACGATTCTAATCTTTTTCTGACAGTGTTGATCAACCCCCATAAAAATGCGAACAAACCATGACCTATAATAAAAAGTGGGTTGTGTGAACCACATTTTAACCGTTAAAACAGCTGTTGTAAAGTTATCATGAGGTGAATGGGAGAAAAGCTGACTTCTGTTTGGGCTTTACTGGTGAACGCTTTGGACTTGTGTAGCTGTCTGAGAGGCCTGACTGGAATAATGAGTGGCTAACGTCTGGGAGGCAAGCGGAGGGGAGCTGATTCAAGAAACTGGTCATGTTTAGGATATTGCCATGATTGAAACCAGATGGTACTGAGAAAACATACACTTTTCATTTTTCATTACATTCTCATTTGGTGAAAGTCCCGTGGATAACACATCCCACCCTTCTGAAGGCTGGTCTTAAAATCCTGTCAAACTGCCGGCAATGAATTTCTCAATGGAATCTATAATATAATAAACTGAGGGCTGCAGTTTATGAGGAACCTGGCAACTCTACCACAGTTCTGTCAACAAACTCATAAGCCCCGATGAAAAACGCCCAATGAATCAGGCCAAGTTCGTTCTCCTCATTCACTGAATCAAAGGCCTGGACATGCAGACAACCCCACAACTGGAGCTTGTCTTGAATAAAAGCCACGTACCACCTCCGTGCACCCATGTAATGCGTATGCCTATGCACATACAGGCACAGTCCCTGAGGCCCGGGAAGATGGTTTGGCAGGGGATCACGAGGAACAGGTCAACATGAAGAGCAGGGGAAGGCAAGGCAGATGGAGGAGTCAAAAGAAACCCAGAGAAGTCTTTGAATCCACTGGAATTCCTCTCCTCCTCCGCGGCTCCTCTGGGAGGCGTCAGGAGCCTGTGGAGAGAGCGAGGTAAGACGGGGCCTGTCAGGAACAAAGCTCCGAATTCACATGATATGTTTAGCTAAAAGGGTGAAAGAGAAATGAATCAAAGCTTGGCGGGATCAAAGAAACGCAACAATAAAGTCAAGGCGGTTGCCATGGGACCAGCAGGAGATGCATATCATTTATAAGTTGTTCTTCGGCTCTGTCAGATGTGCAGGGAATTGATTGTTATTGTTTGGAGGATGAACTGCTGCTGGAGGGGGTTAAGAGCAAGGGTCATCATCGCACAGTGAGAGGAAGATATCTGCTCACTTGTTTTAAACAGCGGCTGCCTGTGATCAGTGTCAGGGGCCACCGCCGATCCACCTTCAACTCGTGATAACAGACAACAAGACAGACACAAAGACAACTTTGTCAACCCCATAAATATCTCATCGGCACAAAACATTGATAGGCTAAACATTTGTTTTGCATCTTTCACTGTCAGAGGTTACGATCATTGTTACTGTTTGAATGTGAAATCAAATAGACTTAAGCTGTTCACTAGAGACTTTCATTTTCATTCATGCGGCGCAATTTTCAAATGAGGATGCTGAAGCGGCGCTCTGGCGAGGACTACGCTGGTTCACTTAAATTACAAATTGCATAATTAGTCAATTAAGGTAGTGGTTTCTAACCAGGCAGATCAGTTTTATACATTGTGAATTTAAATAACACATCCTTTAACTATCTGCCGCTAACCCAATAGAGGTGAATAAAATGTATTAAATGGAAATTGAATTGTTAATCTGGATACTGATCACTTCATTGGAAATGCATAAAATAATGAGGCCTGCTGATTGTAAAGATATTTCAAACCCATAGCATATTAAAAAGAAACCAATTCAAAATGTAATCAGGCTACAGGACAGGTTAGGCTTTTGTCCTTAAATGGATTTGATAATGTTTATGGTCCTTGTTAAAATAATAAATAAATAAACATTTTAAAAGGTTTGTGAAATTTGGGTGAAACACACAATAAATTGTTTCCAAGCAACACAACAAATTGTTTCTGTTTTGACTCCTGACCTTAAATTTAATTACATTTTTTCCATAGCTGCCAGACAGTCAGCGGTTCCATCCCAGCCGTCCCCATCTGTAGTGTCCTTTTCCAAGATAGTGAACCCTGTATTTCCCTTCATGGAAAAGGGGCTGCACATAAATGTGCTATATGAATATGTGTGAATGGATGGACGTCAATAAATTGTACTGTAAAGCGCTTTGAGTGGTAATCAAGACTAGAAAAGCTCTGCATAAATACAGACCATTTAATGTTTAATTATAGATAATTACTGGATTTCCCATTTGCTCCAAGCAACTTGATAATACATGCAGGTTTCTATAAGTGTGCGCATGTGTCGTCATGTGTGTTGATATGTGTTGGTGCAGTGATGAGACCCAGTCTGTCTGCTGCTCTCTCAGACTGCACCCACGAGACATCCCAAAATAACAACAAAGAGCCCTCAGTGGGTCGGATGAAAGTCCTGTCACCAACCATTTCAGCACCGAGTCTCCTCCCCTACTGTATCTCTGATTGACACCTCACACATCACATGGAGACAGGACGGGGGGGAGACACACTCTCGCATTTGACCGCAACAAATATTTCCTGATGTAAATGAGACCTTTGTTAGCTTTCAGCAGCAGGTGCCGCTCCACTGTTTCACTGCTGATGTCCACAGAGGAGCCCAGTAGATGTTTAAGTTGAGAATTGTTACTGGTTAGGATAAAATAACTCAGGCCAATACTGAGTTTGATGTTTTTTAGGAATATGATTATTTACTTCTTTGGCAAAAATGTGATAATGAGATACGTCTGTGTTTGCAGGTAAAGTCAGAAGGCCATTATTATAGCTTGGCTTAGTTTAACTTAGCATAACAAATGGAAACCTTGTTTAACATGTTGCTAACTCAACAGCCAAAACATAAAAGACAAGATCTAGAAGCCAGGGTTGTATTCGTGACATATTTCTGTAGATTAATAATTTACTAGTCATCTTTAGAGGTAATTTGAGCTAGCTATCTCTCCATGTTTCTATCTTCTCACCACTATGTTGATGGAGAGGTGGGTAAAGTGTTTGAGTCCACAAAACACTTTTGGAGTAAATGTCCACTGTGGTTAAGCAATTACAGTTCTTGCAAGATATCCAGCAGTAAATAGGAGGATGTCAGAGGACCTTATGTTTAAAAACATGGTGGAAATAATGGCGTCCCGAGTCAAACTTGAACAGCAGGACTTACGAATACTTGGATGACACCACAAAGGCAGTATGAAGGCATGTTCTTTTTTTCCTGTTTTTTTTTCTTTTTTTTACGTTTAAAGAAGTGGATTTGGATTGCATTTGCATTGCATTTGGCCCCAACGCTGTTTACCCCTGAAACTCAGAGTGTCTTTTGGACTCAAACGCTTCAGCCACCCCTCCACCGGCAGAGTGGTGAGTAGATAAGTGAATTCAAATTTCTCAGTCTACTATATCTAAGTATCGTGGGTGGTGTTAGTGTACTGTTAATAACAAGCCGTCTCCCCATGTTTTCAGTCTTTATACTAAGCTAAGCTATGCAGATAAAGCTAAGAGGTTGTTAGCCTACCTTAGCTTAGCTTAACGATCTGAAACATGGAGAAACAGAAACGGTTACTTCTAAACAACTGCTTTATTACATTAGAATACATGTAAACACTAACCGAGGCACCTAACACCCTGTAAAAGTTCTAATGTGTTGTTTGTTTTTCATACAACTTAAAAATGTACTATTAAATATGGAAGGTTTATTTGTAAACTCTGGTCAGAGCAAACATGTTTCTCCCCTTTTCCAGGCTTTAAATGTGCTAAGCTAAGCTAAGCTAACAGTTGCTACAGCTCCATACTTAGCACACAGACATGACAGTGTTGTAAACAACTTGTCTTCAAACACTCAGGACCAACGAGAGCTATTAATTAGATGATAATAGGTGTTGGTAAATGTCAAACTGTTGAAATGCGACAAATCCAGCAAAGTATCATATTACAGTGCAGTGGCTGTGCCTATTTAATCTACTGATATGTTACATGGAAAAGAACACTGCTCTATTTCCAATGGAGATCCAGTTAAGTACTTTCTTACAGCCACGACCAGCAGTTAAATCCACAGTGAAAATCTGATCCACCATTGATGTCACGCCAGCAAACAGAGAGAGGGAGAGAGAAAACTACAGACAGCAGAGAAGGACTCCATTGTTATTTCTAACCAGCAGAAGCCCTGGGGTTATTTCTCCTCTGCCTTGAAACAAATCAATGAAGCACAACTCACTTTGAACAATTGCACATTTGCTGAAATCAGATTTGAGTTGAGGAGCCAGCCATCATCGCGCCTATTCTGTTTGTTGACGGAGGAGGACTTTGATAAACAAGACCGTGCTTTGAAACAGGTGCCCGCGCACGAGTTCAGTTTTGAGCGGCGATTCTGGAAAGAAAACTGACTGATTAGAGAGTGTTTGTTATTCTGCGTGCAACTATTTGGATCCTGTGTATCCTTCCCCAAAGTCACAAAGAGGCTGAAACAACGATCGTGTTTATTTTTCTCAACCAAGATAACACCCGAGTTTGATGAGGATATTTGTAATATTTCAAATAACCCAGTGGTGGATTGTCTGTCCTCTCCTGTCAGTTTGACAGACGTGTCAACAAACAATAAAACTTTACAAAATCAGCCGTGATGCATTCTTTAGTGAATGATTCCTCCTAGTGGCTGTACTGGAAGTTGCATGGGATTTCACTGACGTACAATATTTCCATTACAATTGCTATTAACCTAATGGATCTTATAAAACGTCGCTGTTATTACTTTGCGTCATTCTTTTAAGTCTTATTTCTCAGCTGAGAACTAGGGACATGAATTAGGCCCTGGCGTGTTTTCACTGGCTGTTTCTGCACCAGCAAACACAACATGCAGTTCTCCCGGTTCACAAACCCAGCTTATCCTCCCCTATCAACATGTGGAAGTGTTTTTCAAATCGCTATCTACTAGCAGCAAATGGTCTTAAATCAGTCATTTTAATATCAAAGCACTTAACACTAGAATGATGATTACTTGCAGGTGGATATTCGTGCTGCTTGTCAAGTCCGCATTTGAAGAAAATGACTGAGCTCTTATCCGACACGTACAGTACAGCCAGTGTTCAATAGGCAAGATCACATTACATAAGATTACTTTGGAGTTTCAGCAATTTTCCCAAATTACACTGGCCTTTGGTCTCTGGTAAACTTGATTGACTTGAATGGTTTTCATTAGAAAGCCCTCGTGGGGTCTCTGCTGTTGACGCTCGTACACAAAAGTCGAGGCATTTTGGGGGTGAACGGGTGCAGCTGGGACACTGGATGTGCAAGGCTATGCAAATCCCTCCATGGAAATGGTTCATCATGCTTCAAGGGAACATTAACTCTGCCGTTGTGGACTTGTGATGCTCCTCTGTAGCTCACAGGCCTGGCACAAGCATTTGGTGTCACTTAAAAAAAGAACTGATCCGAAATGTATGTGTGTGTATGAGGCCATGAATCAACAATGCAGGCTTTCACAGCCAGTATAGCGTGAAAGTGCTGCAGTGGTTGGTGTTTTGATGCATTCAGTGTGTGTTAACAATAACACAAACCGTATGTGATTTACGCTCACTGTCATATTTGAACTTGAGAATAACCTCCCCCTTGTCTTTCTTTATTGACAGAAAAAAAAGGTGAGTCATGGAAATCAGTTAGATGTCACAAAGAGCCTGAGCCCGGACTGACAAGAAAATAGCCATGAATAACATGACCACCCTTATTACCCCTTGAGGAAAATACTTAGAGAGGGATCCAAAATGAAGAGTAATCCGGATACACTTTCAGTGTCACAGAGAATAAAACCGATTCATCCTGGCCAGAGATATTCCCACATTCTCGTCAAATGTTTGGCAGCTTTCACCTACTGCTTCAAAACTGAGATCCAAGGTTTATCTGTGAGGAATGGAAGGGTTGTGTCATATACTTCTCTGCATTGAGTCTAACTCACCAACCGAGCACATGAAGCACAAATGAATTACTAAGCCATGAATTACGCCACTCATTGTTCAAATATATAAAATCTCGCTGCCACTGGAAAGAATTACAGCTTCAACGAAAAAGGAACTCTGGGTTTGTCCAAGTTTTCTGAAGAGATCTTCGGGTCTGTGATGCCCCCCTGAGGAGAGAAACTGCCATAGCAAGAGAATGAAGCCGTTTGTTAAGTGTCCTGCAGCTGGAAAACAAATATCTGGCTTACATTTCCAGGATATCGAATATCACTTTGGGAAGGTGGGCTTTGAATGTACTGTCAGCAAAAACGGTGACATGCAAAGTGTTTTTCTCCACAGCTTGAATTTGGGATAGATTAACGTCAAAGGCGATGAAGTTGGAGTTTGATCATTTGAGGGAGGAAAAGGACAGCTGTGCTCTAACGGGGCAAATGGAGCAGTAATATATATGCTGCGATTAAATGGACGGTGCATTGATATAATTATCTATCAGTTTGAGGGACTTAACTTAGCAAAAGTGATGTGGGAGCACAGGGGGAGGTTAAATCTTCAGGTTATGAGAGGTTGTATGAGATTGTCATGATGGGAGAATGAGGCTTGCCAGAGAAAAATGTCCTCAACCCATCACACAATATGAAGAGCAAGACTCCACCCATCCATCAAGAACACGTTTGACATGGCCGCCATGAGAAACGGGCTTTTCCTCCCTCATCCCTGGCAATCTTCCTCCAGCCTTTTACAAAGCTGAAGTCAACATGAAGTCATGGCAAAATGACATCCTATTTAGATGATAACACTACTTAGATGTTATTATTTCTTCTTTAATCATCTTAGCCCTGTTGCATCCAGATTGCATCATCGTAATATGACAGTCCAGAGCATTAAAAGGCAGGACACACACACCCCAGCCACAGCCATCATCCTGCTGACCACAGACTGAGTGCTTTTGGAGAGCGCATTCTAAGACACACCAAACGGTCCCAGACCGCTCGGTTTCTAATGCAGCATCAGTATGTTAATTAGGTAGAGTTTCCACAAAAAAAATCTGCAATCTGGTGACAGTTATATCATTAATTTAATACTGATATTCAAGGTATATCATGAAGTTCTGCGCCTCGAAATGTGACAAAGTTGGCCATGATGAATCCCATACCCAGGAAAACTAAGAAGCCTTGGACTGGTACAGCTTTCCAATCACATCTGGCTGGAAAAACTGTTGCTGTTCCAACATTAAAATGCAGTGGGTTGTAGGGGGGGGGATCCAGCGATGTGACTCCAGCCGCACCATCAGCGGTCAAGTTACAAGAAAAACGGTGCCTCAATGTTGTGAGCTTCTCCGCCCCCTCTAAGAGGATCTGTACTTCCCAAAAGCAGAGCTGAGGAATTGGGTTGGGGAAGCATGTGGATGAAGGTGTCACCATTTCCTCACAAAAAGAATGTTTACGGTCTTGTGATGCCCAACTGCTCCTCATTTCCTTTTAGCTGCCATAATGGTGACCGAGGTAGGAAAGTTAACAGAAAAAAGCAATCTAAATGTAGGCAGACTGCAGAACTCAAACTCCAAACTCTGATTTTACTCAGTGTCAGAGTGGGCTGTGTATCACTGCACTGATAAAACAAACTAGGATATTCTGGATTTATAGTTACCCATACGTGTATGTACAGCAGATCATATTCCTAATATAAAGGTTAAATATCAATAAACTTAGCAGCCACTCTCACTGATCATATCAGATAAGAAGCAAGAGCAAATAGTTCATATTAAATGTTCATTATGGGGATTTGTCATCTTTTTGTTGTTGATGTTTCAATGCAAAGGGATTAAGATGCTTTATAGACGTAATAACTGCAGTGGGTTGAAGGGATGCACAAAATACTCATAGTCAGTTCAGTGGCGGACCACACAATAAATAAATAACATATTTAATGTGCTTGTTGAACATTTAAGAACCCGTTTAATTGCTCTTTAAGTGTTTATGAATCCATAGAATTAATCCAGTTGCAGAAAAAAATGTGTTTAATGCTTATTTAAATATCTGCCATTAAGTATATTTTGGTGACGATACTTTTACATTTTGAAGACAAGAATTTAAAAGGATAATGAATAGCTTTTCATCATTCAATTACTATATTGAAAACTATCCATTCATCAAATAACTATAACACATAAAAGACATTGAGACAAACACAAAACATATATGCGTTTGTGTGCATGATTGCCTTGCTACATTTTAATGGCAATAACAGCATCTAAGAAGTTCCTTGTGTGAACCACACGCGTGTTCACAAATCCGTGTTTGCTCAGCATGTCAGCGTACTTGCTCTCTGTTCTCTCCATTCCCTCAGTCTGGGTGAGCATGTTCAGAGACTGCAGAGCAGAGTAGGGGGTCAGTCCATCCAGCATGGTCTCAGCTATGAGTAGTGCACATCCTAAGACCCAACAGAGATAGGTCAACACTTTAGTGTATGGGGAAATCAGAAAATGTCTTGGAAGACATGAACAAAACCACATTTATTTTGTTTGCAGAACCTCAAAGACAAACAGACCATTCTTCATATGATCTCTCTTTGTATGACACATTAAAAAAAAATTTGTTCACAAAAACATTCTCGACCTTCCTCCTTGATTTCGACAATTCCTGGCTACAGTATATTACGAGGTAATCAGTAGAGTCCCATTGAGTGACATCACACTCTGATGCAGAGCATAGCATCCAGTAGGTTGTCAGTATGTCTGACGTGTGCTGTGATGAAACCGTGGCTCTTCAATAGCAGAGTGTATTCTGCTGCGCTCCTTTGTTTCCCCACGCTCATGCTGAGGGCCTGCAGCAGCGCACGACTCGGGCCCCTTCTGTCTTCATCCAGGAAGATCTCACTTAGCAGGAGTCCACAGCCTGGCAGCATGGTGAAAATGTGTGACATGTATGCAGGTGTACAACTTTAGAGAACAATGCTTGTAGTTTGGCATCCTCTTATCATTATTTCATTCAGCCTCACTCAAATCAAACTGGGAGCTAATCAGAAAAGGCTAGTTACTATCCTGATTGTAGAGATTACATTTTTTTTTTAAAACATCATACTACCTTACATTCAGTGATCAGTAAAAGCATGATATCATCAAGATAAAAGACATAAAAAACATGTTGTTTGTAAATTGCCTGTGTCGTCTCTTCTAGAAATGGGTGTTGGTCCCTCGCCAAGCGCTTCAACAATCAAATAAGTTATAATCGACAATCAGAGCAGCACTTCTACTTCCGAGCAGACTGTATAGGCTCCAGTAACTTTCTATCAGAAAGTGATGAGACAGACAGGCCAGGGCTAGCTGTTTAGCATGCTAACTTCAGAAAAAGAAAGGGTGTGATAGAAATAGAAGACATAAACATTGTTATTGTAAAGTCAACACTGTTAACGCTGGCCATGTGGCAAAAAACATTTTAAAATGTTAAGGATTTTACCTGGTGTGCATGTTTGCGCGATTTTACTCAGCAGCGTGTGCACCTTCTCATCAGACCAGTCATGAAGAATTCTCGCCAGGATGTACAAGTCTGCTTTGGGCAACTCGTCTTGAAAAAAGTCTCCTGTTCATAAAACAAGGACAGGTCTTTGGTCACCGAACGAGAAAGTGCTCATTTATATTTGTCATTTTGGTACTTTTAGTGCAGATGTATTTTAGTGCAGAAACCTTACCT
Source organism: Platichthys flesus (assembly GCF_949316205.1). Taxonomy (NCBI): domain Eukaryota; kingdom Metazoa; phylum Chordata; class Actinopteri; order Pleuronectiformes; family Pleuronectidae; genus Platichthys; species Platichthys flesus. The sequence goes on along the minus strand of NC_084957.1, from coordinate 17,894,004 downwards.
GCTACAAATGACACCCTGTTGTCTTTGTGCTGCGGACGGAAATGTTCAATCATCTCTACAACAGCAGGTAAGTCAAACACTGTCACAGACAACCCAGGATGAGCTTTAGTAAACTCGTAGGCCATGGCACCAGTGCATCCTTGAGGGGGAAAAAAAAAGATCTGGAATTGATTTATTGTTCAAACAGAAGATTTAAACTGTTGAAATTCTCCTTACCTCCAAGATCACAGGCTGTTTTAAAAGTGGAGAGGTCAAAGGCTGTGGCCACATCTTTTCCTGTAACTTTGGCAATGCTGTGCATGGCACGCATGAATCTCAACTTGATTTCTTGATTGTTGTAGTAAGTATCCTTTAGAAAGAGACATGTGACAAATGTTAAATATTTTGAATGTGATCTTACCTGCTTCAATGTGCATAAATCTGAGTGTGAACTTGAGGTTAATCACCTGAAACAAATCATTTGTTTTTTTGCCAAAGGCCTTCTCATGCTGGTGAGAACCTTCCAGCACAGCGCTCTCAAGGTGTGAGAAAAGAGGCCACACTGTGGTGTTACAGTGCTGAATGTATCCGTGCAGAGAGTAAGATGCATCTGACCTCAGAAAACGCACCGCCAGATCTGTGTTCTCGTACACAGGCTTTTGGCATGCTGGGAGACACCATAAGACAGTCGAAAGGTTTAGTATTACATGCTTTAAGGTAGGAAAAAGGGATTGTCATGGAATTTTCAACAGGGTTGAGAGCTGACTAACTTCTGTCTTTGCTCTTCAAGAGTCCCAGAGACACACAAGCCTCCAACAGGCATTCAGTCCCCTTCACAGAAGCTTTGATCTCCTGGGCCATCTGTGCTGAATCCAGCCCTGGGCTGCGATGAAGCAAGTCAAACACACATAACTTGGAAGCAGTAAACAATGCCTGGAAAGACAGAATGGATAAAAGAAAATAAATTTAATTGTATATATAGTCAAATAAAATGAAACTCTGTGGCATCTGGGGCTTGACACTCGTGGTAGATCGTTTCTGTTAGTTATATCCACCAAGGACATTAGGTTTTTATCAGTTTGTTTGGTAGTTGGCAATATTACATGAAAACTACAAAACAGATTACAATGAAACTTGGTGGAAGGATGGGTAATGGGTCAGGGAAGAACCCAGTAGTTTTTGGTATGGAACTGGGGGCGGATACAGCAATTTCTTTCACTTTATTTACCATTGTAAGATGGTGTGTTTTTTAATATTTCAACAGATTTTCCAGGGATTCAGGGGGACTGATGTGTCACTTGAACAGCTTGATTTCGAAAAGGGACTAATTGGTAAGTACCATTCTATTTAAACAAATAAAAATGTTTTATGTTTTCCACTGCAGTTGTATGAATGTGCATTATTCATTCCACTCGAGAAAAATTGTTAAGATCCGAGAGGAACATTCCAACATTTTGGGAAATATGCATATTTTCTTGGCTTGAGAGTTGGATTATGAGATCAATATAACTCTCTGTTTAATTTTAAACAGCATCCCAAAATCTCACTAAGTAACAAATTATACCTTTTGATTCTTGTTATCTTGTTAACATTTTGTGGTCACCTTGAGGTTGCCAGGCAACAGGCAGGGAAACAGGAAGTCAGTGCAGCTGAACCAAATTTACAAGTAAAACCACATAACACCTAAAACCACATCTTCAATTTGCACTACTTTTGGGAAGAGCTTTTTGTACAGATTAAAAATAAGTTAAAAGGTGTCCATCATTGTTCTACCTTATTACACAGTAAGGCTGGAAACATTACCTCTTGTGTGCCTGGCTGCAACATTATTGATTGATATGAGAGTGGTATCGATCTTCCATTCTTGGCAAGACAGTTTAAGTATTTTCCAAAAAATGTTAAACCTCTCCCCATTAAACTAGGTTAAACACATCATTACACCCCCCAGTAGTCAAATACAATAATTGCAAACAATATTAGTAAACTTTTCAAGAGTAAGTATAGAGTTTAAACCCCATTACCTTTGAGGCTTTGAATCCATCCATTAGTTCCATGATTCTTTGCAGATCCTCTCTTTTAGGTTCACTGTCCTCCTGCTTTGCTACATTGAGCTTGATCACCTGCCCTCTGCTGGGGATCAGCGGTAATGCCGTGTTGTCAGAGCCTGTGATCTCAGCGCCTCTTTCTTTAGAGAAGCTGTTCACCAACATCCTTGAACTCTCACTCACTTCACTGTCACATTCTTTCTTTTTCGCCTGTTAAAATAGATGGTCTGCTGTAAATAAGACAAGTTTATGGATTTTGCTCATAGGGTGAAACAAACAAACCTTATGGACTGGACCAAATGAAGGGCTGCCGTGGTTGTGATGTGTTTGACTGGCAGGTGGGCTGTTTGGTCTGAGGCTGGCAGAGGAGTTGTGTTTGGCTGAAGAGCTGGGACACTGACTGGACGGATCTGTCAGGTTGTGTGGGAGCTGAGTGAGTACTGTGGTGGGGTGGGGGCTGCTCTTGCTCAGACGAGCGGATGCACTCTCCTGGTCTGAAGAGGAAGTACAGCGGTTGTAAATAAGGTCCAGCTGTTTGCAGAAGTGATTGAGGGGGAATCCTACGACATTGAGGAAGTCTCCATGGACGTACTCCACCAGCATGCCCCCAAGAGCCTGGATACCATAACCGCCAGCTTTGTCCCTAACACACACAGATAGACTTTTCACTAAAACAACAAGATACAGTTCACACACTATATGATACTGCTTTCAGAGATTTCCAGACATTTTCTGGAAGGGGTGTTTGTGAGATAGCAAATGTCTGAGACACTTGTTTCGCACATTTTCTGGAACTTTTCCTACCAACCTCCTAATAAAATGGGCCCAAGTGGAATTTTAAGTAGGATAACAATCACAGTGAGCGAGTGGGCGTGCTGATGATCTAACCTGAGAGAGACATAAAACTGAAAAAACTAAAAAAACCAAACAAAAAGATTCAAGATTAAAAAGACGACCCATACACTTTGAGGATGCGGGCGGATATGTAAACCTTGAAAGACAACAAGATTCGAGAGCTTTTGATAATAAGGAATGTGGGCCTGTAATCAAAAACATGTCAGCAGATTATGTCCGTCGTCCTTCATTTGCCTGAAACCTGCTTTTCTGCCACATTAGGTAAGCAAAGCTGGAACAAACACAGCTGGAACCGAATTCAGGCGTCAAAGTCCAAAAAGCAATGAGTTCATGAAGCTCAAAATCCACTGACATTATCTCCATGGACTGAATGTATGCTGATGTTACTAAACCAGGAGAAATCAATAGCTGTTACGAATGAGAAAAGTTCAAATGATAATACTCACATGGGCTCACCACTATTGATGTACTCCCACAGCATATCTTCTGAGAGATCAGCAAACTTCACCTTTGTTTCTTCATAGAAGTCAATCAGCTGGTAATCCACTTCTTCATCTGCAGGTCAGGGGAGTTTGTAAATTGCTAGTAAAGACTCCCCGTATACAGTACATGTATAAAAGCAGCATGACATTTTCCAATAGACTCAATTGTACAGATTTTTCGATGAAGCAATATTTCAATCAAAAGAAAATACACTTTTGACTCACTTTCTTTCTCATGACAGAGGACAATTGCTACACCAGTGAAGACACTGTGCTCTTTACCGCTCAAACTGGGAAAAGGAGAAAAGTGTCAGTTTCTACTGTTGATAATTCACACAGAAACCATGTAAACGAAACTAACCTCGACAGCATCCTGTAAGCGTCATGTTTGTCCACTGGCTTCTCTAGAATCATCCCATCCACACTCTATGGACATGACAAACCATTATAGTGAATACAAATAAATACATAAATGTGTAATGCAGACAATTAACAGATGAAATACTTTGACATGTTCTTTCTCTTACCACAATAGTGTCTGCTCCAATAACAATGTCTGGAGTTTTCAAATGTTTCTAAAGCAGAGGAAGACACATTATGAAATGAACAAGTAGCTTGACAGCCAAAATGCGATGAATAGTGTCAGACAAAAATACACACGACTCACAATGGGCATCCTCCTGGCCACCTCCAGGGCTTTCTGTTTGGCTGTCTCCACAGCGTACTCATGAGGCGCTGTGTAAAGTCCCTTATCAAGGGTTTCTTTAAACCAGGATGGTACCACCTCAAAGCGTAAACCCTGACATGAATATACACAAAATAGTTATTTGTAATCACTGCTATTACATAAACAAAACAACAAATAAATGTTCATTCAACCCAGGGTTTCTTTTCTTTAGTGTGTGAACTGCTTCATTTGAAACGTATTGACAGGGGGATGCAATAGGTTAAAAAAATCACTTTTTTTCCACATGTGATAAAACACTTTATTTCCACTAGAGACTGACCGATTAATACGCGGGTCAATAACAACCGATGCAACCTTTGCAGACATATTGGTGCATACGTTTCCTGTTGTGGGATTTCTGAGGAACGAGACACAAATCTCTTACAGTATTGTCACACTGTAATGCTCAGAGCATGGTGCACAAGACAACAGTTGGTTTGCAATATGCGCAGTTGCACAACGATGGAAAGCTGTTCTTTCTCTTTAAACATTTGGCTCCTTCCTCCCCCTCTGGGTGAGGGTTAGGGTTTCTAAGCCAAAGGTCAGGATCTTGTGATGACATCAAGGCAACAATGCCATAGTTTAGGCAATCAGGCCAAGATTCATTCAGTTGTACAGGATACAGCATGATAGAGGTTACATTGCACAAGATTAAATCATGATCGATCAAAGGGGATTATAACATCACTGCAGTTTAAACCTCACACGTGGAGCAAAAAAAGTCTAAACTCAGTTGAACTGCTGTGAGGTCACGTGAGAATTCAAATAGGTCATGAAAGATTTACTGTACAGACTATTTTAACAACATGCTCATTTTAATTCAGTCTGTAAAAAAGAACACAAGCGATTTTGGGGAGTCAACTTTCTCAAGCTCAATTCAACATATACCTTTACTAGAAAAATGTATTTGAGTATAATGTAGTAGCTGCAATATACAAACAGTTCCTATTAGTATGAACAGGAGGAGACATACCGCGTTGCGAAGAATCTCCAGTCTCCTCGGAGAGGCACTCGCCAGCACGACCAGTTTGCCGGAGAGCTTGGAAATGACAGGGTTCAGCACCATGGTGGCTCTCTCGTCTGACTGCTCTGTGGGTCATACAAACAGGTGAACGTTACAGATGTGGCCTAGTTCTCTCACATGACTGCAGCTGTTCACTGTCACAGAGGAGAGACCCATAGAGCTAAACTATCAGGAGGCTGATCAATCAGGACAACAACAAATTAGATGAGAAAACCAGTACACAAGAGAAAATGTTTAACATTCTCCTGTATTCAATTGTAATCTGTTTGAGGGTTTGCATCATATAACAGTTAATACTTCGCCTTCTTCCTTAAAGGAGTCTCTTTGGACTATGGGACATTGCTTTGGATATTTTTTTTATTTTCTCTGACAATTTGATTGGATTAAACAATAAATGCATGCATCTAAACTAAAAATAATAATAACAACATGCAGCCGTTGCTCCCTGTGTCTAAAAAAAAAACCCCAATAACAATGCATTTGATGAGAAAACAGTGCTGCTGTCAACTTAACTCACAGAAAAGACAATGTTAAATAAAATGGATAAAAGAACAGAAAAGACAGAGGTTGTGCAGCGCCTATACCAACGACATGTGGTTAATAATATATCGTACTTATTAATGTGCTTATAGCAGATTAATATAAGATATAAATCTCCTTGCTCTGCTACTCTACTTCTGCTAACTTAGTTTTCGGCTGCAGTAGCTCATGTTAGCTTCAGCTTGTGCAGCTAGAGCCAAAGTGACAGTAACGTTACTCGTTCATTCGGTGAGTTTACACCGTGAAGAAGAAGCGACTGAATCAACACGGCCATTAAACAGCAAGTTTCACAGTATCAGAGTAAAGTTACAGAAGGGAACGTGTCACTCACCTGAACAAGTTAGAAAACTGACAGAGAGGCAAAGATCAGACAGTGTGACGGCGCATACGTGATGACGTCAGAAGCGTGCGGCAGATCCACCAATCACACACTTGTTGGAGAAGCAGTAAAACGATTGTTCTTATTCTTATACTGACCATGGAATTAAATGAATTAAATTAAATTGATAATATCACTTTTAAATAGTAAATACAAATTAAAAGGAAACCCTAGTCATTCAGTGATAATCACGGTACAGACATTTGCAGAGTGGATCAATCAATAACCAATTGTTGGAGGAGGAATAGCATCCAAAACCCTACTGCTGCTACCTCCAATAATCGTAAACATGGTCATTTTATTGATAATAATTTATACTTCTTTTATTTTTTTAAGAGGAACACCGTAAATGAGAACTAAAATAGGGAAGTGAAACAGAGAAATCATCAACCAATCACTAATATTTTATTTGAATAGCCCATATTCACAAATGACAATTTCTGTCATATAGAGCTTAACAAGGTACAACACCCTCTGTTCGTAACCCTGAACAGGAGCAAGGAAAAACTACCAAAAACGGACAGAAGTGCAAAAGATGCTGCATGTATCAGAGAACATCAACATTACAGTATTTATAACATTGATTAGAAGAATGTCAATGTTTAAAGTATTTATACGTAAGAAAATGTCTGATGGAGATGGATGGAGTGTATAGACTACAGCCTTTATGAATGGGCCATATAGTCTACAGTAAATCGTAGATAATCACAAACCACAGACATGTACAGAGGTAATGTTCAAAATGTACATTTTAAAACCTCGGCTATGTTTAGGCACAGTGAAACGGAAATTTAACAATTTATTCACATTGAATTGACACATATGGATGCTACATAGTTTGTCAGAATGACTTATTATGGTGCTTGCTGTGGCAGATAATACAATGTATTAACATAGATATACAAACAAACAGTTAAACCTATAGTTTAAACCTAGAATTTTGGCAAGACCCACAGCTGCAGTCAATCTCCATTTTTTCTATGGTGCTAAAAAAACAACAACTGGAGGAGGTAATTTTGAAATTCCACACATGACAATATGTTGTAAGAGATTGTCATACTCCGGGCAACCCTTAACACACACGTTGCCTTTCACTTCCTTCCTTACAGCTCTCACTCTTATCCATTGCCTTACATCCTCTGGCTCTCTGACGTTGTGTGCCGCAGCATCAAATCACCTTCTCTATTCTTTTCTCTCTTGACCTTCTGGAGCACTCTCTGCTGAGAACAAACTCCGCATATGCTCCAGCTTCATCGAGTCCACACTGCTCAGACTGTGCAGGTTTATTATCTCCCTCAGCTTTCTTCTGAATTCCTTGGAGGCAAAGTAGTAGATGAACGGATCGAGGCAGCTATTCAGGCAGCTGAAACAGAGAGACAGTTTGTAAGCCATGTACAGGGACTTGTTGTAGAAGATTCTCATCACAGCGTGACTCAACAGGAGGAAGTTGTTGGGTGCGAAGCAGAGGGTGAAGACCAGGAGAACCATGGTGGTCAGGCGTATCGCTCTCTTTTTCTGGGCCGTCTTGGAATCCTTGGCCAGTTTGAGGATGACACTGATGTAGCAGAAAGTTGTGATACAGAAAGGGAAAAGGAAGAGGCTGAAGATGCTGAAGATGAAGGCCGCCCAGGCCAACGAGGACGGGAGCATGTCTTTCTTCAGCACGTCGAAGCACGTGGTGATCCCCAGTTCAGGAATTTCGTAAGTCAGGTCAGTGGTCATCATTGGCCACAGAAAACTCAGGACCAAAGCCCACATGAGGAAGCAACCAATGACAGCAATTGACTTCCTCTCCCTGGTCTGTCTGAACAGCATGGGCCTAACAATGCCCAGGTAGCGGTCGATGCTGATGGCCATCATGGTCAGGATAGAACAGTACATATTGGTGTAGAAGACGATGGTCAGGACACTGTGGGTGGATACGTAGAAGAAGAGTGTTTGATTCATGCATGCATTGGATCTTCACTAAATTACACACACTTATATATATCAGTTCCCTATCATTCCCCGATGCATAATGACAATCAAGATCCATGTTCAGAAAAATGTCCAATCTTGCAATGTTAAAGAAAGTGAAAAAAATATCCTGCATCTACCCCCTGATCTGGATCTGCACCAAAATTGAACAGGTTCTTCCCCGACACATAAAGATGAAACAATAACATAAATAAAAATTACACCCTGTGAGTTTTTTAGTTATTAAGTCTATTTCTTGGCTGGGACCAGTAAATTCCCAGAGTCCTCTCATCTCTGTGGGTTTTTTGGGCAACCAGAGAAGAAGCAAGCAGTCATTGGACCTGTTTGAGGAATAGTCCAACAATCAACCCTCCCATAGAAACCACAACTTTTCATTTTCCCTTCAGCTTTTTTCCCTTTCATCCGATGGGTTGTAGACATACTCTGTGTTTTTTTCTGTTGAAGGAAACCCTCTCTCAGTGTTTCAACATTGTCCTGCTGTTATGAAGAATACCTGCACATATTGGTCCCCATATTCCAGTTGTATCCTTGGAGCAGGTAGGTGATCTGAAACGGCAGCGCAGCGCCGAGGGCCAAGTCAGTGAGGGTGAGATTGATCATGAAGATGATGGAGGGAGTCTTGGGCCAGGTACGGAAGAGGAGGAGCCACATGGACAGACCATTTCCCACCAGGTTCACAGCAGTGACGACCATATACAAAACAGAAATGATGATGCTGGTGTTCCCACTCTGAAACAGGGACAGGGTGGCGTTGTCTAACTTGGTGCTGCTGGAGTTTCCCGTCATGACTGGATCGGAACGGCCTCAAATTACCTGAGGGTTCACCTGGAAAAGTGGACATTGAGAGATATCGTGCACATCTTGATTTTGAGCAGATCATGTGATTGTGTGTTAAATTGTGTAAATGAAAAGGTACAACAGAAAATCTGATATCACAGGCTGCACCACCTCAGAGGAAACTAATCTGGACCTAATCTAAGTTTATTCGTGCCTCTGAATTGAATCTTTTGTGCCAGAGTACAAATCTGATTGATGGCAGTTGAAAAAACCTGCTTCAGCAAGATCACTCTGTGTTGTTCACGTGCGAGCCACCAAGTGTTGGGTGGAGTATTCACACAGGAAAGAGATTCACTCCATCTGTGGTGGAGTGCCAACTGCAGTTCTGGGTATCTTGTGCTCTACAACATGCAAAACACATGTTTTTTAGGGGGGGGGGGTTTGCTTATGAGATGGCTATCACTTCCAATACAGACTTGTAAACACCTTCTCTCACACTTGGCAGACAGGGTGAGGTGGGAGGGTCACCACAAACCAGAGATTGGGTCAACAGATGTTTTGAGGGGAAGTATACCATTACTGCAATAATCAGTACAGAAGTAGAGACGGTTATCACCTACTACAACATATCAGGAAACATAAAGTATTGCTATAATAAAAATCAGTTTACAGAGTTCTTTGGGTAACAATGGGTAAGTTATTTCACTCCTTTTAACCCTAGAACACTAACGTACAACTAGTTACACCATCACTAACGTCGGGTACATTTTACCCGATATAATATACCTGTTAAAAAATATAAAAAATACTGAAGCTACCCAAGGACCCATGCCACTCAGACAGCAGCAACACAATGAAAATCCCATGTTCACACTCGATCGGGTAAAAAACACCTGATTTTAGTGTTCTAGGGTTGAAGAATATAAATCTAAGTAATCTTCCCTCCAGCCATGTTGTGTCTACACGCTTGAATCTACATCAGGATTTTAGTTATTTCGGTTTATGTGTTAAAAAAGAAGACAGATAATTCTGAGAATATAACTTTTCAGCCACTGAAGTCATTAAGAGATGTCATGTTGACCGGTGTTTTTAGTCACAAGTTAGGCATAATTACACAAAAAATAATAGTACAAAATGAAAGTATTAATCTACTGATTAATACTTTCCAATCCAAGTTAATATAAATACATGTGGTTATCATCTCTCCAGGTACACTGCCAATAAAAGTTGAGAACTCACCTCTATGACGGCGGCAAACAGCAACGGCTCTCGGGCGTCAGTTACAGATGGGATACAGATACTGTGACTGTTGGAGAAACTTCACATGAACTTGTTGCCAGAAAGAGAGGAAATGGACCATGTGACTTCATCCTACCAACGGTAGTAAAGCCACACATCAGATTCTGTCTTGAGGTTTCTCTTGTGAAATGCACATGTGTATGACTCCTCCAGTCCAACCAGCTTTTCTTATTCTGGCACCATGTGGTTCATTGTTTAAATCTGCCATCTCTACTCAGATTTACCTGTAAATGATGAGTGAACTAAAGGAAGGAAAGGAAACTGCAATACACCCACACAAACGTACATTATGATAGTGTTGTTTTTAAGTGATGTGAAAAAATGTCAACTGTATTGTCAGGAGATTTACAGGATGCACTGTAGCTTGCTTCCTGTTGATTATGATAGTTCATATGATAGAACCCTGAGCAAAAAAAAAAAATCTGTGAAAACTGAGGGCACCAACAAATCACATAAACCGTGCCCTCAAATATAAATTTTAAGAGAAATGAAAGACTGTGGAAAGAATTGCCTGCAGCCACTAAATTTCTTATGAACAGTCACTGACTCATATTTGTAATTCATAAACGTACTCCAGGCAGTGCTGCTGACAAATGCTGCCTCACCCAAACTGTCAGAGCTACTGCAATGACTGACAAACTGTTTAGCCTCTTACAACAGTAGAAGAGCTTTATTTTCTAACATTGTTAGGAGAAAAACATGATACAAGAGGTATGATAGACAAATGTCAGGCCATATGCAAAAACAATAAAAGCCTTGTTAACTGTTATTAAATTAGTTTATCAATATTTTTGCATTTAATTGACAGAATTAATAGAAAACCATGCAAAAGCATAAAAAAGTCATTGTTTCCACTTCTATGATCCTCAATCCTCAATTTGATTTCCAATAAATGTTTCATAGAAATGTAGAGAACGTGTTCTTCATGGCTCATGTACAAAGCTGACACAACAAATTGTTGTTTATGGTGAATGACACCTGATTAGAATAAGACTGACCCACTGTAGTAAGACAAAGAGAAAGCAAAATTTAAAGTGGTAAAATATGTCGACATTGTCCTCTTAATAAATAATAACTCTTCCTCTCAGTGATTCACCTTTGCACACAGAATTTCTGTTCACTTATCTACATCCATCCTCTGTAAGTTCCACTTACATTATATTTCATTTTTAATAAATAACATCATCATAAAGAACCAGTTTCAGGAGACTGTACAAAGATTGGGTGACAGGTTGTGTTACAGGGGGATGGGATCGTGATCATTCACCAGCAAACTGTTGATGGACACCGTGTGAACAGGATCAAAAACAGGATGAACACTGGACCACATGTAACAAGGTGTGATGAAGGTTTGATGAAACAGGAAACTAGCGAAGATCAAAACGACAGAATCCAGTCAAATGCTGTGCCGTCACACATGACTACTATTGTATTGTGAACCTTTCTCACAGCGTTTTTGAAACTGTGTGTTCAAAAGATTTAACATAAAAATGTTTGCGTTCCAGTAAAATAAAAACATGGAGCAACATTCAAACTCATCTTTACTACAACAAACACTGTTGAAAATGACCGTTTGCTTTTTAAGTGCTTTCTCCCCCAATCAAACCTTTCAGCATCAACTGAACAGCTGAATAACGGACTTCCCTCTGAACGTCCAGGCCGCTCACTGGTCATCTTTGCTTTTCTCCAGCCCCTTCTCCAGCCCGGTGGCCGTACTGACGACCTCGAAGCACTGATCGGGCCCGGGTTCAGGCGAGGGGCCCACGGGCATGCAGTCGTAGCCTTTGCACCCGGAGCTCATGCGCTTGCGGTTGCGAGCGCCCGGCTGATAGAGCTGCATGGCGGGTCGGTCCTGCAGAGAGAAAAGAGAGCAGGGACATGGGAGAGACAGGCACTGCAGCATTTGACATATTCCTACTGGTTTCTTGAGACAAAGCTCAAGAGCAAGGTGTCCGAATAGAAGCTAAAGCAATCCGTCGTCACCCCGCCCCCCCACGCCCACCTCATGCTCACCTTCTCGCTCACCTTGTTTCGGAGGCGTTCCTTCCGATTACCCTCATCCCTATCCTCCTTCCCTAGCTTGTCCACGCCATCTGGACAGTAAGAGAAACCATGATGGTGCCCCTCTTTCTTGGCCCGATCTTGGCAGTAGCCCTTCCCCCACTTGGTCTCATCTTTGCGGCGCATAAATTTGTCAAACTCGTAGTGATGCCGCTGTCGTTTCCTCTCGTCATCTTTCCCTCGATGGTCTTTGTCTCGCTGCCGGCGTCCGTGCTGCTGCTGCTCTCTCTGCTCCTTGTCGCTCTCAGGCTGACCTCTAGTGGCGAGAGGGGAGATCGCATAGACAACACACAAAGCTGTTATGACAACTCTTGGTATCTGTGTACAGTATGGTCTATGGTCTATATAACATACAGACCTAATGTTGACTTTTAAAACTATTTTGTGTGTTTGATAGTTAGCAGGTGTAGGGAAAAACTGCTGGACAGATTTCAACGAAACTGGGTCAGTGAGGAACCCATAAAGAATTGGATTTTCCCGCCACTTTTTTTAACATCTTCAGGAAGTTGGTATCGATGAGTGTCTGTTACTTTAATATTACCATAGCTGTTTATGAATCTACTGTCCACTGTAATAGAAACATGGTGGTTGTCCTTACTTTTCTTTGGGTTCCTTTGACTTCATTTGTCCTCCAGCTTTCTCCCATTTCCCCCTGTCTGTTTCCCCGGTGTCACTCTTGTCTTTCATTCTGTCTGAATCCACATCGTCGTCTCTGTCACTCTTCTTCAGGAGCTGAATGTTGAGATAACACAGGGAAAGCTCCATAACTATATCTGCTTGTGCACCGTTCAAACAGCCAGTATTCAGCAAACAAGCCAGAATGGACAAGATCTCTGAAGATGAGTTACCTTGATTTTTATGTCTTTATCGGACAACTTCTTCTGCTTGTCTGCCTCTTTTCGTTTACGTCTCTCCTCCTCTCGCCGCTTTCTCTTCTCCTCCTCCCTTTGCCGTTTCTTTTCGAGCTCTCTTCTCCTTCTCTCCTCTCTCTTCTCCTCTCTTATTCTCTGTATGATAAAGCAATACGAAAAAAATTACAAAACTTTCAAAGCAATTTGCAAGTCATTTCTTTCATTTACTTTGTTTTCTTACCTGTTTCTCAATTTTCTTATTCTTGATGTACTCTAGCAGAGGCGTTGTCCGCTTGGCTGAAACCAAAGAAATGGAGTGAAAATTGCAGAATGAAATTGTGTCACAGGACAATAATCATCTGTGCATATGATTCTGTACCTATGAGCTCTCTGGTCTTGGCCTCTATCTCTCCCAGCAGAGTCTCAGGGTTGGCCATAGACTTCTCCTCATCACAGGAGTAATTCTCCAAGAACCGCTTGTATTCTGGATCTGAGAGGGTTTCAGGGCCAACATGAAGATAAATTACCACAAAACATATCAGATCACTCATGCCAACTTTTGAGTTTCTTGAGGGAACAAGAAGTTTACATGCTAAGTAGCACATCTAGAGTAAGTCAGGAGAGATCCTCAGGATTTCAATACCTTCTTCAATGCTTCCAGCTTTGGTATCTTTCTTTTTCAGTTTCTTCTTGGAAATCTTCTGGAAGGGGGCAAACTCCACGACCGCAGGAAACTCCTGGCCTGAGTAAATATTGATACAAAAAGGCAGCTCATCATTTAACAGACCACAACGGGAAGCGCTCAAATCTAGTAAAATAAACTAGTATTTAGTTTAGCACAAGAAAGTTACACTGTTTGCCAACCTTCATGGCAGCATACTGGCCACAAAAAACAAAACTACCTTTGTTGTCAATGAAGACATAGCCATCAAATCGGTCTCTGAACAGCAGGATATCTTCAGGAATTTTGAAATTGATATATGCTCTGGAGAACAGATGAGGATAGAGACTATGGGGAGAGAGAGAAAGGCAGCAAATGAGAAATCATCAACATTTTCATAGAAAGACAAGGGCAACAGATTTAGCATCTTAAAGTTACAAAGGTTATCGTACCTTTGATCAGCTGGGAAGAACTCAAAATAGTCGTAGGATGGCAGCGGACTGAGCTGTTCCTCTAGTTGATCTTTTGACAGGTTGGGTGGGAGCCTTCGAATCACCACCTGCAACGAACCATTTCAATATATTTCTCTGTATGACATTTCTATAAGGAGGATACTTTTGGCCTTTCTGTTCTTGACACGTTGTCTTTTCCACATATAACTGAGTTTCTGATTAGAGAATGACATGTGCTCTATGGTGAATGATTACTTGTATACATCTACTGAGATACACAGCCTGCAAGAAATCTTTTCATTTTCTGTGTCTCTAGGGGGAACCAGAAAAGTCCCTAAGTAACAGTAACCCTGTTAAAAGACACCTATAATTGGATCCTACACTGGTCTCCTTCAGTTTCTTCCATTCCCTATCAATTAACTTTCCTACCAGGGTCAGTGTACACTCACACTGTGCAGGCAAACATTGTCCAATCATTTTGACCAGTACTGGAGTCTCAAAGTTTTCAACAGCACCAAATATAACAGGCTGGAATTTAGGGGATGGTGAGTAAAACCATGCACAACATATCAAAACTGATGGAACGATTAAAGGCAACATTTCATTCAGCTCAGAAAAGGATTGAATCGAGCTGAGACGGATATTAAACGGTCCGACAATGTGTAATAATACACATTTAAAATCTTAAAGCTACTAAGGGAAAATATGAGGGCCAAATTATATGTTATGGTCCTAAACAGAATAATATATAACTTTAAAATGCACAAAGGCTAAATGAATATTTACAGACATCGCTTTGGGATCTATTTACTAGAAATATTGATATTCATTTGATATTACTTAATTGAATTAGAGCTTACGGTATTACTCACAAATACATAACACTTTGACTACTCTTTAAACACTTGGGGAAATTAATATATGTGGTTCTATAATTGTACTAAGGACAAGGCTGGGCATATTATGGTGATAATCTCTTGCTGTTTACTGCATTATTGTGGAACATCAACAGTAAATGTCATTATTTTCAGAATAAATCAACCGATACATTAAAACAGTGTCAGACAGAAACGTGAGAAACGAGCTGTAGTGAGTTTCTACTGCCGCTGTCCGTGGTGCTGAAGTAATCCCACCTCCCTCCAGGCCTCCTCCATGTCTGTTTTCCATAATAACAGAAAGCACTCGGCTCCGTACCTTCGTGAACACCTCCTTCTTCTCCTCCTTCTGCCTGTTGCCCCCGGCACAGTTCTCCTGGTCCCTCGGGATGTCTCTGAAATGGATCTCCACCACACTTTTGTCCTTGCCCACCGTCATCTGGTCCTTTTCAGACCGCATCTCTCTCCATCTCCTTCTCCGAGCCCGTGTTGTCACTGTGTTATCGCGAGAATACATGTGATATCGCGAGAAGATCCGCGAGAAGCCCTGCTATGAACTGAGTGTGTGGATATGTAAGATACGATAATAAAAGATAAGATGAGATAAGATAAGACTTTATTGTAACAGAACAATATGAGAATGAAAGTATACAGAAAAAATAAAAACACAGTAAAATAAATTAAGTCCAAACTAAAAGTGAAGATAAAATCAAGTGAAAGTACAAATGTGTTGTTAATGAAAGAAAATTAAGTGTAAAGAGAGAAGGTACTAAGTAAGTAAAATGGCAGTAACTCGAAATATGATGATAAAGGAGAAGGTGGGATATTGCACATTATATATGTTGCATGTTTTATCAAATTAATAAAACAATAAAAAGAAAAACGTGCATGAGTTAATGTTGTTAGTAGGTGCTCTCCACCTTGTTCTTTTGAATTGGACCTTTGTCGTTTATAATTTAAGTATATATACATTTGTATTTAGAAATAAATAAATACAAATATAATTGTATTGTTATCACAGCCCATCTTGCAGGACACATGTAATTTACACAAGGGATTTATTAGAAAAATGTAGGAGTCAAAAGTACCATATACTTATCAGAATTGTTTTGGAATAGAAAATTTATAGCACAAAAGTAGAAACAGTCATAATCCTTTAATGTATAAATTCAGCCAGGTCACTTTACGATATCATCATTGGGATATTGGAGTTGCTCCTCAGATGTATTTGCAGCCATTAGAAAAATAATCAAATGCTCCATGTGTCCTGAAAGGTGTCCATGCTGCTGATGGTTCTTCTTCACACATCTTCACCAAACGCTAAGAACGCTTCGTGCTGCTCGTATCCGCAGGGCACGAGGAGCTCACTGACCGGCCATGGACGTCTCTGTAGGGGACTGAGGAGCAGACGGAAACCTGAGTGACCCACACTGAGCCTAGAGGGCTGCCCACTGCGGTTTGTCCTCGGTAGATCCGTTTGCTCACCGCAGAGGAAAGTTTGCCTGCCGCCGCTGCTCTCCACACACAGCCGGGGTCTCTCTGGGGTGGACACGGAGCTCCTCAGGCTGGTGGCGAAGGTGGAGCATGTGTCCAGGTCCCGACAGACCCGGTCCTGGGTGTAAATTACGCCGACTTGGATGGAGTGCAGCCCATTCTCTGCTAGAACGAATGTCAGGGAAGAAAATGAATAAACGCTGGAGCTGATGGAGAGGATGTGATTCACTCCTCCCATGAGACCAGGATCATAACATCTGGGCTCCATCCAGTCCATCACTCAGACAGCTGCCCTTCAAATTAAAAGCCCAACAGGCGCAAGGTCTTACACCATGTACTGTCGTTGACAGGGCTAATTTATTTTATTACTCTATGTATACTATATGTGTTAAGAAGGGAAGTTCAGAATGATATCTAACAATATAAAGTACAATTTGACAATGAAATAATATAATGATAACGAAAAATATTCTAAACTTTAAAATATTTACTTCATACAATTGATTTTGCTATAGGAAGAATGACAAACTCCAAATCAATCAAGAACTCTATATTAAAATAATTACCAAAAAAAACAGAACTTTCTTTAAGATAAATGCATGGTTTATTGTAGGAATTAACAAGAAATGTTTTCTGCAAAACTGCTTGAATGCAGCTGGCTCTTTATTGAAGGTGAAAATCCACAGGTTAAGCAACACGCAGGCTCCTGCCACAGGCAGTAATAAGGGACTACAGTCTTTTAGTTGTGACATGAGATGAGCGGCGCTTTGCTCAGTTCAACATCATCTTCAGGCTTAACCCAAGGTTCAGTGCTAAACCAAGAACTCAACCTCTGAACCAAAGTCGGCGTTAATTCCCCCTTTAAAGTGCATTCTTGTAGAACGAATATGATGTACAGCAAGTTGCTGTATAAAAAAAAAATGAATCCTCACATTTACTCATGTCCATATTGTTTTTGAGTTCTATGTTTTGACACATACAGAAACGTCTAATGCACTAGAGGGGGGTCCGCAGGAAATCTTCGGCAGAGGACAGGTGCCGACATCTTGGTTTGGATGCTGCTCTTGGGTCTGAATACCTGTACCGATGACAGTTCCACCTCCTGACAGGATGACATCACGTGCTAGTGTCTGATAAGGTGTCTAACATGACGTCACTCTCATACATGTCACACTCCAGGGTGAGAGAAAGTCGAAGAGGTGTCTCCAGCATCATCTTGTCCTGATTTGAGAGCGGCGTCTCCAAAGATGTGATGCTGGTATCTTCCTGTCTCGGCGTGGCCAGAGCATCACCGGGCTCTGATGTGTTCATTATCTTCATCAGCGCTGGAGTGTTCAAGCTGCCTCGCACTTTGTCATTTATGTCTGTGCCTATGTGGAAACAAATGACATGAGTTATTGCCAATGAGCTGCTTGTTTTCAGTAGGCGAACAAAATCAGGGTTATCTGTTGTGGTATCTAGCCCCACGGACAGTTTCTGGAACAGATAGGATTTGGAACCAATGTCTTAGATCTCTGCGGCTACGCTCCTTAACACTCCACTTATGTGGTACTCGTGGAAACAAAGGCAAAGGAAAATGTCTTAGTAACAAAAGATTTTTTCAAAAGTAAACTCTAGTGAAACTGGAGCAGAGCTGCATCATACCTATATAGGCATCTGTGTCCCCGATGTACATCTCTATACAGTGACCGAGCATCGTCACAGAGAAAGTGTCGTCCCTTTTCAGTCCTAGTGCCTGTCAAACAAACAAAGAAATACAACATTACGATTTTAAAAGTTAAACATACTTGTTGAGGAGAAGAAAATCAAGTGGACATGTTTGTTTAATTAATGATTAAAAAAACTGAATTTTCTTATCATAAAAACATCATGGTTTTGATGTTACAAAACAATTGTATTATATCTTATGCTATTTCCTTATTTCCCCAGTTCAATGTTCTACTCTGAGCTCTGATTCCCATGGTTACTCATGCTCCAGCTTGTACTGTCAGAAGAAGTCATCATCTCTCCCCTTAAAACCTGAAGGAAAAGAGACTTTACTGTGTGAAAGTAGTCGATAGCGCTCTCGAAGTCGCCCATGAGGCTGTGTACGTATCCTATGGCAGCGTAGGTGGAGGCGTGCTGAGGGATTAACACCAGTGCTTGACGGTGGTACTCCAGAGCCTGGTTGTACTTCCTGCAGAAACACAGTCAATGTCAATGGATTAAAGAGGATTTCAAACAAAGCAGATGTGTGAAGACATGAAACAACACAGATATTATCATGGAGTGTATTGAAAGACTTAGGTTATTAACTTCTTCATGACTGTGTGTGAAACGAGAACCAACAGATCTGATTTATTTGAAACCGCGTCATCTTTCTGCAGAGCAGCAGCACTAGCAGTTACCGAGCTACTGCTACAGCAAGTGCAATTAAGAAAAAAATGTTTTTTGGGAGGAAATTAATAGTACAAGTGCAATTTTTCTTAGATTTATTTATATTTTTAGAATATAAATTTTTAGGTGGGTCAAATTATGCTCCCATTGTTTTAAAGGAGGCTGATAAGTAGGTTTGTGTGAATCTAGTGACAGAATTTGAGTGAAGAAACCTGACTAGAAACAATAACATTTGTGTTTTTTATTCCCGCAAAAAAGATGCTATAAAGAGCCCATGCACACTCTGCAACTCAGACATGCCTTTAAAATAAACATTTGATTGCATACGATAGAGAAATTGTTATAATGGCCAATAGCGGCTTTTAATATGTTGAAAGTATTTTTCAGTTCTAAGAATATGAAAAACATATGGAAATCTTTTACAATTTGTTCCTTCAGCAATTGATCAATGACGCATCGAACCGCTTCAAGGCGTATTCATCATGTATGGATGAATCCTCCTTGCATATTGAACTACTCAAACCTTTCAAAACACATTGTGCAAGCACCTTACATTCACTGAGTGGATGCTATGCTAATTGAAGAAATTCTCAATAAGGACCCTACATATGCAGATAGACTGCAAAAGAACAAGTGAGCATATCTCTGAAATTACTTTGAAGGAAAAAGATGGATAGAAAAGGAAGGAGCAAACCAAGAGGAAAAAACACTTTCAATCATTCACTCCTTATATAGTCCTCAATATTTTACTGCTTTTATACATGCTTTCTCAAAAATGCTCGAAAATATAGCATCAAAATCAAGCCACCCTCGAACTGGGGGCTATCCAACATCATTTTTTCAAATGGAAAACTGCACAATCAAAGGAGGCTCAATACTCACTTCAGTTTCCGACACACATGACCTAAGTTGTTTAGCAAAGGCTCCCATTTGTCCACTGTGACCTTAAATATGAAATAACAAAAAACACTTTAATAAATTACAGAGATATGCTTATGATTACAGCCACTGCAGTATTGTTTATAGCTTATGTTTATAGGTGTGTGTGTGTATGTTATGATAAAAAAAATTCTGCAAGACAGCTTCTGCAGCAGGTTTTAATGCATCTGTGTGTCATGGACAGATTTTATCCCCACAACTGCATCATAACCGTGCAACTTGTACAGTCACGACACTTTACAGGTGTGTAGCTGAGATCAAAATTAAGATATGTGAGGTCTGACCCACTAGTCTCACATAATAATGAAGCAAAAATATCGATGGAGGCCATGGCTGTTGTGATACCATCCCAAGGTGCTCACTTTTTTCCAAACATGCATTTCAATGATACCATAACAATTAAATAAATGGACGGTTACCTCATTCCCTATGGCTTTGATTTTCTCCATTGCGTCAAGGAAAAGCCGCTCTGCAGTCTTCCAGCTAAAACAGTAGA
Organism: Platichthys flesus; assembly: GCF_949316205.1. Lineage (NCBI taxonomy): Eukaryota > Metazoa > Chordata > Actinopteri > Pleuronectiformes > Pleuronectidae > Platichthys > Platichthys flesus. The sequence continues at coordinate 17,873,715 of NC_084957.1, read as the reverse complement.
TACATGAATCATTTGTTAAAGTGTTTTTATTTCACATAGTGTACAATCTGTGTACCCTCAATCTGTGAGTGCTCATTTTATTAACTGTTTTTAGAATGACAGTCCTTATATTTATGTAAATACATATTTTCCTTGAAGTGTTAGTGCCAAGACACTTTAATCTACAGAAAGACATTTAATTAATGTAAATGACATTTACTTTAATGTGCGAGGTGATGCTCAGACTACTATTCTGCAGAAGAATAGCTGCAGTCATTTAATGAGCCCGCTGTTTTAGCGACAGACAAAATAAACAGTAGCAGACTGGGCTGCACAACCCCCCCCCCCCCCCCCCCCCCCACCCCAACACACTTAAATCAAGCTTGATTGAATCAATAAATTCAATCAAGCTATTTTTCATTCAGAAATTACATTGTGTACACCAGCTGTGCATGCAGGTCAAATTTAAAAGAGACTTCTGAGCCGGTTACAACATTTATTGCAAACATCACCTCTGTTCCAACATTTGTTTGTGCTGCCAATAAAATGTTTACAACTTCTGTCAAACTGCAAGTGTACATGAATTGTGTGTGTGTGTGTGGCTTTTTGACTCACTCTCCATTTTGAAATGCGACCACTGCCACCTCGTGTATGACGAAAGGGTCTTCTGGGGCGATGCTAAGGGCCTGGCTGAAGAAACGCTCTGCAAGCTTGGAGTTGTTGGTCAGGCCGTACTCCAGACCAATGTAGAGCATGGGTAAGTGACACCTGAGTGGGAAAGAGCAGGAGACATCACAACCAAAGCTTATCTAACTTTATGCTTTAAAAACACTGCAGAAAAAAATGTGAGATTAAAACCCTTAAACATTAATGTTAGCCTATTTTTTTTTATATTGTTTAAAAAAATTACATTGGACCACTAATAACCGAAACAAATGATAACTGTATACTGTTGCTGTGGAAAAATCAGGGTAAAGAGATCTGACATGTAAAAAAAAATTGGAAAATTATCCGAACATTTCCAGAATAACTTTCATTTTAGCTGTTTTATTAGACGAACATTAACCTTAGGGAAAGGCTAAATTCATGGCGGGGGAACGTTTTTGGCAGCCAGCTCTGTTCCATCATAAAAAGTAAATGCTGTTATATTTCTGCCTGTCAATGTTTAATGTGCCAAACATTGAGTACAAAATTAACCTGTCAAAACACAATTTGTGAGCTGGTGAGTGTGGAAATATGTCGTTTTATTGAAGACAGCCTGTGACTCCAAAATCTACATATAAGCGTTAAAAAACAACTAGTGTAACTGGAGGACATTATTGAAATTGTATTTTCTCAGGCTAAATTCTGTGCCCTGTGTTACTTGTTTATTTGTCTTGTGTTATTTGCCAAATAACAATATTTTTGTATTTTTTATATCAAAATCCATCTTGTTTGTCTTCCTGTAAAACAGTTTCAACGGTCCGATGATTCCTCCTGCACTGTTGTATTTACTAAAATTGCATCCAGTAGCAATGCTTTCAAACTTTATTAACTCTCTCGATATGATCAATAAATACATCAGTTACTGAGGGTTTCGGCGAGGACAACAGAATCGTCAGTTGTGACTTTACTTTGTTGAGTTAATGTCCAACCTGGCGCAGGGGCTTAACACACATTCAGCAGAATTGTCCACTGTAAGTATCAATCAATATCTGTGACATTTCCCTCTACAGATTTATGCATTTATTGTAAATATGTAGAATCAATGAGCACTCTCACATCCGTTTCACTGCTTCTTTTAGATGCACTGTTCTCTACTGAAGTTTCATTTGTTTATGAGGGCTGAGACACGTTTCACATAAAACCTCACTGAAGAAAGCTCTAAAAAGACTCACATTTTGACAGGTTTATGGAAGTAGGAACTCCAGGACGTGTCAATCATGCACCTACCCTTTCATCAGCTGAGCAGCAGTAAAGTAGGCAGCCATGGCTTGATCATGCTCGCTCTCCACTGCAAATGAATGACCATAGGCAATCCATGCAGGGCCATACGTTCTCTCCAGGGTGGTGGCTTTGCTACAGGAGATATTCAATATCCAATACGTGTAAATTAACCAAAATGTATGACCATAATCATACTAAATTTTGACCATACCAATGCATACCTAAGGTATCGCCTTGCGTGTTCGTTTTTATGGCCAACCATGAGATAGTAGCACCCAACAGCAAACCAGGACACCTGATAAAATGTAGTGTTTGGTTATAATAAAATTGAGAATTAATCTTAATGGGATAAAGTGATAAAACTGCGGCACTTACTGGGTTGTTGGGATACAAATCTACAAGTTTATGTGAGAGGTAGAACAACTCTGGAAGTAAAGAAAAACACAAAAAAATGTTAAACAGAGCAGAACAAACACGTTTAACCATCGGTGTGATGAGCAAAAACAAAACAAAAAGAATTGTGTGGCTGGTTGATTTTACCATTTGCTTTTCCAAGCTCCACCAGAGTTCCTATATGGACTGGTAAACAGTTGGCATGGAATGGGTCTTTAACCATCACCCTGAAATACAAAAAGAAACAGAGTTGCATTTCATTCAATTTGATTAAGTTTGAAAAAATATCTATATACATATTGACGTAAACAAGATACGAGCTACCTTGTAGAACCAGTTCTAGTCACACAAAAATTATGACTATAATGTCACATTTCAATAGTCGGACTATTTAGTGAAGTAAGTGAAGTATGACTTGTTGGTTAAGCTGTAAAGTAAAGTAAGCAACATCTTGTCTACACAGCTGAAAATTATCTTAATCATGTGATGTTAGAATATGATCTTTATATATTGGATGCAAGCAATTCTTTTCTTAATCATACGCATAACTGACAAATAAAATTAGACACCTACATTGATGTAAGTTTGTAGCACATCTTGAAATCACAGTTATAATAATGCCTCTCTGCGAGAGACACCACTACATCCAAGTTGTCCTGGAGACCATTGACCATATCTGGCACCACCAAATCACTGGGCTTGTTATACTGCAGAGAGAAGAAGGAGAGGGTGTGTGTTTGCATTAACGTGTTGAAAAGGTGGTGCATTTAGTTTAGTGGGATATGAGAGAGCAAGGTCACAAAGGTTACACATTTAAGTCAGTAGGAGAAAAACAGGCAAGAATAACATTAATATACATTTAAATCAATATGAATTGCATACAAATGAACCCTCGAGCTTGGTAACACTGGAGAGGATTATTTAGTTGCTAGCTCTCTCTGCTCAAATTAAAAGGAGGATTGAGGAATTGACTCAAAACAAAAATCTATGCCTGTGTTCAACGTAATAAAATATTGTGTCACAAAGGGCAACAATACATGTCACCCCTGTGATTTTAAAACAATTTTAACAACCAATGGAGCAAATATGAAGAATTATAAATGTCAGGCAACATAGCTAACATGCAAGTTAGTGTCACTTCATTCATTTCCCTCAGATTTGTTAACAATGATAAAATAGCAGTGTCCATATACTTAAGTTAAATGGTATATGCAATAGATAATATGTTGAGGAATCAAGCAGAGCTCCCCTACCTTCTTTAACTTATTCTCAAAAAGGAAGTGTAACAGCTCCTCCTCTTCCGCTGTGCACTGTTGACTCAGAGGAAGTGAGTCGAGGAAGTCTTTCTCTGTTGTAAGATGAAAAACATGTTCGACATAGTTTGCTGGTATACAACTGAAATGGTAAATATAAGGTATTTAAAGTAAAGTAAAGATCAGCGCACATAATCGGCACAGATCAGCCTCACCTTCCTGCGCAGTCAACATGTGGTGGGACGTTAAAAGGTCAAAGGCTTCAAAGCAGTACACATCCATTTTTAAGGCCTCTTTGTAGCTGGAGGTGGCCAGAGGTCGGTTGTCCATGGCATCATAGATCTTACCCCGCAGGAGGCTGATGGAGCTATTGATCTGAAATATTTCAAAGAGGAGTGATGTGCTTTTATCTGTTTTGGGGAGATTTAGTACCACCAAAGCAACATAGTAGAATAATGTTGATGACAGTATTTAAGCTGTTCAATATATTTCAGTATTTCAATGGCAGCCAGACTTACAGAGGCAGGGGACATGTCCCAATCCTTCGCTGACTCTGGCATCCCGCTGTCCTCCTTCAAACTTCTGTCCAGCAGCTTCTTACTAGCTGGCTCCTCCGCGTCCAGAATATCCAAGGCTTGTTGGAATTCTTTGGCAGCGTACTGAAAAAAAAAAAGAGAAAAATAATGATATATGACAGGCTTCTTTCGACAATACACTGCAACTAATAAACGCGTGGAAGAGGCGATGCAGTAGTGACACTTGTCATATACTCACATGGCATCTGGCAGCAAGGTACTGACAAGCTCCGTACAACTGTGTGAGAGAAAACAAGTGTTGTTTCAAACCGGGGACAGACATTACATAATCCATCACATTGTAATTAAATCCCCCGCTCATCTCTTTGCACAAACCAAACCCTCACACTTAACCTGTCATTAGTACACTGCATTGAGTGCATTGTCTTTTCTTCTGCTGTGTATGCATCACTGGAGCAGCAATTTGGATTTCCACCACAAACCAGGCTTTTCTCATTACCTTGTCAAGCTTTCGTGAGCGGAGAGCATGGGAGGCTCTGTGGTACTGTGAGGTCAAGTAAAGGCACTGAGCTAGCCAGTAGATGTCCTGGGGATCCTCTGTATAACAAACACAGGGGCAGATCCGTCAGTCTCTGGCGTTACAGAGTCACGATCGACCAGCCACACATCAACACTGCAGCAATGAAATCTGGCATCAACACAGGGGAAACTAAATCTATTTTCAGTGGCCATGACATTCTACATAACAACCCAGAGAATGGAGGCTTCAATAATACAACACCAGCCCTGCTAGCATTAGCTTTTCAACTTTAAGTGACAGGTTGGTTACTAGCCATCATACCAGCTAGTAATACACAGCATTGCAGTCACTCACCGTGGGAGAGAGACGCTATCTTGTCGGCCCAGAACAGAGCACTTTGATACTGTTGCTGGAAACACACGAACAACCAGAGGAAAGAGTCACCACATTGAGTTGATTTGAGACAGTTAGTCGTCACTAACGCCAGGTTCGCTCGCAAGCTAGCATTAGCCAGCTAACACAGAAACTCGTAAATAACGTATTATTCTTACCTGGTCGACGTACTGACGCACCCGCTTCCGAAGTCTGTCGAGATTCATGTTGTGTTTTTAAAAGCTGACACCCTGACTATAACAACCGTGTCATTCTTAGCAGAGAGCGGTGAACACGGACAGTGCTAGCTCGTTAGCAGCGGAAAATCAAATCCGCGGCTTCTTTCTGCGCCGGGTGTTCTGCCAAACTGTGCCGGAGGGAAACTGGTCGTGGAGAAACGTTCCGCGTTGACCAAAATATATTTGTCATTGTCGCCCAATGTTGGTCAAGCTGCAAAACAAACGTACAGATATACATGTGTACACATATTTGGATTTTTACTTAACGATTCAGTTTGTACGATTTAGTTGAAAGGGATCTATTGGCAGATATTAATATAAAATAATCCTAGTGATGTTCTCACTAGTGTTTAATCATCTAGATCAGGGGTCTTCAACGTTTTTCAGACCAAGGACTCCCGAACTGATGGAGAGATTGAGCAGGGACCCCCTAATATATATATGTGTGCATTGCTGCCTGAAAGATAACGTCTTGTGCCTCCATTAATCAGTTTGCTACAATATGATGGATTCATGTTAATGTATACTTAAAGACATTTAAATTTGTGGGAAAATAATTGGTTAAAACATTTTAACATTTTTTGTATAAAACATAGATACAAAATTCTCTAATCAACCAACAATTTCGCGATCCCCTGCAGTACCCCCGCGGACCCCCTTTTGAAGACCTCTGATCTAAATGATAAAACAAATTTCCCTGTAGAATGGAACCTCTATATTTACACACTTCATATTCACCCCAGGAGCCGCTCCTCTCTACGGAGGCCGCCATGTAATTCAGAAGAGCCCTAACAGGACAAACTTTTGAGTTACTATGACAACTCAAGCTTTTCTGACAACAGGTTCTCCTTTGCGTTTGGAAGGGGAGGGTGAGGTGAGGGGCATTTAGCTGCAACATGCAACTTCGCCACTAGATGTCACTAAATTCTACTAACTTGACCTTTTTCCTGTTTATTTGTTTTTGAAATACTTTACAACAGATTCATCTCAGTACACAGTCTACACAATCTACAAAACCAAACTGTGTATAAAGCCATATTTAATTTGCATGCACACTAAAAAATAGATTAAAGTCCCCTAAACATGCTTGATTTTTTTCATCTACATCCATGAATTGTTCTCTGAGAAATCAATGGAAATGAAGAAAATCCCAAAATGCTAATGAAAGCAAAAGAAATATGATTTAGATAAACACCAACATTCAAAAGTTTTTTCTCGACCCATTTGGCCTTCCACCAAGTTTCATGCTGATCAGTCCAGAAGAGAAAACACAATCCTTTTGGCACAAGTACATTTGGCCAAAAAGTTCTGAAGTTAAAATATAATTTTTCCAAATTTTTTACAGTGGTATATTTTTACTATACAAAACAATATAACTTCACTTCATGGTATTTCATCCTTCCTCTGTTTCAGGTGTGTCGGACATTTCAGATCCACCAGGAGCCAGGGGCCTTTCAACGGAGTGTGGTTGTTTATCTCTTGTAATTTCAAATTGCCTGAGAAGATCAGGGACTTTCAGGGTCAGGGTGTGTAGCTGTGTCCTGCTGGTTCTCTGTTCCTGTATCTTGTGTCTCGCTGGTTCCTGTTTTCATTTCACTTCCCCCCGATGTTGTTTTGGCCTTTGTGTTGTTGCTGGCAGGGCTGTGTGTGGTTGCATCTGTGCTTATCATTTGTCCTTTATCCCAGCCACTGCTCCCCTTGTCGGGTTTGTTTTGCCCCTGGTGATGACACAGAAAATGAAATCTTTATTATGGGGCAAGAAAAAAGGTCACAATACAGTTTAGGAGGCGATCTAATTCTCACAATTCATTATATATAGTGTAAAATGTATGGATTGTACTCAATAACCTTCTGCAGTTTTGCTCTTCCTCTGGGGTAATGTGCGATGCTGTCCATCAACTTGAGGGTTTTGAGCCAGTCATCATGCCAGCTCCTGACATTATAGTGAGGCCTGCACTGGCTCAGGCAGAACAGGATCATTTGATTCTCCTCGGTGATACGGAGCGACTCCAGCTGTCGCTTCTCTTTGCCAAGGCTACAATGAAGAGCAGAGACAGGCTGTACAACTGGGCTTTTCAACTATGTCTTGGCAAAACAACTTGAAATCCGTGTTTTCCACAACATGGATGGTTTAGCTGTGAAGCCCAAGGCTTAACTGACCTTTTCTTGTCGTAGTAATTTCTGCAGTCGACTCCTCCAGTCGTCCTCATGATGTGTGATATTCTTTCCATGAGCATGGTGTTTTCCTGCTGAATCCTCAGTGTCCTTTTCTCTTCAAGCTTCACGAGGTGATTAAAAAAGACAAACAATGCATTTACACTAGACGGACGATTTCATAATGTTACTATGATACCCGGAAATCAAAACTTTTGGTACTAAATTGTATCACTTTCTAAATTAAGGTCAGATACGATATTAATTGTGGTCATCATTTTTTATTTGATTCGTTGAAATGTCTTATTTTTCTAGTTTGGAACTTTACTGGATTGTTTCAATACTGTAACATCTGCTGCCATCGTATGGACATTAAGTAAACTGAGTGAAAAACATTAGCGAGAAAGAGGAACCTTTTGTTTCTTCAGCTTCAGATCCAGGTGACCATATGTCTTTGGTGGAGTTGTGTTTATTGTTGATTCAGCAGACTTTACCTTGGGAACAAAATAACAAAGCAAAAATCTGATAACACAAGTTTCCACAGGGTAGACAAAAATGCATTTGATTAGATTGTGGTCAAAACATTTAGTAACTGTGGTTAAACCAAAAGACGTGTTGCTCCTGACCTTCCGCTTGTGCAAATCATATGAAGCCTTGTCAAATTTTTGCTGAAGAAATTGGCTTCCAGTGGGAAATGGGGATGGATGTGCCAGATGCTGCATCTTAGTCCTGTAAAGAAAATATATATGACAAAGTTCCATAAAGCTCTCACCCCAACTAGAAACAGAAACACATGTATTTTTGTTGTATAGTGTAATGTTCTGTATAAGTGTTGTGAATGAATCATTGCTTTCTAATCCCAACCTTTGAGTGGATCTCTGACTCACCTTACAGCCGGTAGCTTCCCCTGGGGGTCTCAATGTCACAACTCCTCGTCTGCCCAGTGTGTTCATGCTCTAAAACCTCCAAGTCGACTGGGGCTATATGACGGCGGTCTGTTTTCTGCCAGTCATACAGGGTTGCCATGACAGCAGCTGCAGCGAGCGGAGATGAATGAATGGTTTCAAACGATGAGCTTGTGTAGCAAGTATAGAGAAATGCATTCAGGCATAGAGACAGGCTTATTAGTGAGGGAAGAGGGGGAGAGGCTACAGAATGAGCAGCAGCTCTGTAAGAATACCAATCGAGTTTAAAAATGTGTTTGTGCTGTTTTGAATTATATTATTCATGCCTGGATGGAAAACGAAAAAATACGAATAGCTGAACACTGACATTGGAGTTCAATTCATTCCGGCTGATTGTGGGAAAAAGAGGCCAAATGTAAACTTATTTACATGAATTGAGTTGAATCAATCAGGTGAAGTTACTATGGTTCCCTACTTGTTGCCTATACAGAGGATTACAGCCTCAGTAACGGTTACTTGGAAACTTAAATCAGGGCAACTTCAGTCAACACACTTGGGCAAGGCAAGGTAGTTTTATTCATGTTGAAGGAACTACGTAGACGAGTCCGCCACATGTGTGAGTTGCATTCAGGTGCTCATGGAAGGCTCTGAAATCTGTTGAAAGGCAGTGAGCAGCTGAACGGTGTTGCATTCAAGAACGACAGTATGATGTCATGGAGAGGATAATGTCTCAATGGATTATTGAGCCAGTCCCTAACGTAACATTGTTAACAAAAACTAAACACAACACAGAGACAAAATGAAAAGAAACCAATTTAAAAACAAAAGGCACATTAGATCAGAAAGTTATGCACTGAAAACCTGTTGGCATTAAACACGCTTTAAATGGATGCCTGACTATAAGGTGAAAAAAAGGAAGCATTGGATTATTTAAAGATTTTAAACTTTAGATTAAATTCAATACACAAAAGACACTTCATTTCAAACTATTCTGTGGCAAAGATGTGAAATATATTACTTTAAACATTTAACTTTCCCGCTTTAACTTCTGAAAAACTAAACACAACAGAGTGTTATGTCAAATATTTGTTGAATGAATCCCTGTGAAGTGAATTCATGAATGAAAATCTACATTACAACACTCCCCTCTACTGGCTCCAACAGGCTACGATTTTTTTTTAGGGAAACTGAGATTATTACTGTTATTACAACAAAATTATTGTAATTTATTAAATACCTTTTTAATTTTGAATTGTTTATAACAGAAAGTGACATACAAGAGAGACAAGAAACACAGATATATGTGCATAATGACAGACATAATATAATGCAATTAAGATTAAATGAAAGAATGAGATGCAATGTGTGTGTGTGTGTTTGTGTGTGTGTGTGTGTGTTTGTTTGTGTGTATGTGTATGTGTGTGTGTGTGTGTGTGTGTGTGTGTGTGTGTGTGTGTGTGTGTGTGTATGCATGCGAGCAGTGTCTGTATGAGTCCATGCTACATGTTCATGTTTAATTAGGTTAGACAAGCTGAGGACTGAAGTGAGTAATGTTGAGCAGAGAGACGAAATTATGTGGGCTTTGTACTGTGGTAGTAAGAAATATATAACAGTATTTTATGCATGTTACCAAAATAAAGAAAAAAACCCTAACAAAAATAAAATAAGATAAATAACTGAATACATGCATACACCCTATAGCATAGCTGAATATAACCCATAATATATAATAATATATAATTATAGGTGTTACAATATAATGAAAACCATCATCATAATTAATAGGCAAACGGCGAGGTGAGCCATTGTAAAGATGTTCATAGATTTCGTTATTTTGTGTCTTGGATTAGTGCGAAATTCAGACCAACTTTGTTTTGCTCAAATGTCAAATTCTGATTAAATGCGGTGAGGAAAAGAAAATCCCCCTCACTTGTAGGTTTTGTAAGTATCATAATGAATCAAGAGAGGATAACGTATAATGACTTGTTTAAGATAATGAAGCTTGTTTTCATGTCCTGTTCTGTGTCTGGGGACGCTACCAGCTCCAAGAAAGTCTCAATGGTGATTTCCATTGTACTCTACTGTGGGAATAAGGGCCAGGAAAGACAAGTCTCTTTGGAACAGGGGAAGTACCGTAAGAACTCATACACACACCAATATAATGTGTGTGTGTGTGTGTGTGTGTGTGTGTGTGTGTGTGTATGTTTATACTGCTTTCCTCCTGAAGCTATTGTTTTAATCTTAAATCTGGTATGATATGATATGATACGATTAGATAAGATAATCCTTTATTTGTCCCACAATGGGGACATTTGCAGTATTACAGCAGCAACAGACAAAATAATCATCAGTAAGTAATAAGTAAAATGCAATACTTGTATTGATGTGTAAGGAATATAGGCAATATAGAAAGATATGATTTGAATTAAACTGATATATACAGTGTGAATGTATGAATATATAATGATCGGTTTGTATCTACTGTATATGCTGCATGACAATCATAATAGACAATAAAACAGTTGCTACTGCAGCATTGAAAACACTGGAAAGTGCAGTCAGGGGAAATATTCTGTAGTTAATTATAACTCTTTAGGTGCAATACTCTATGACTATTCATATTTGATTGTGAAAATCCAGATGCTTAGGGGTATACTTAGATTTAATATCCATTAAAAACTAATAATTTAAGTAAGCAGTTTTCTTTGCATTTATTGCTCACATAATGACACTGTGATCAGAAACACTTTGAACATCTCCACCCACAGTTTCAAATGTGTGACTTTATCCATTTACCGACCATTATAGCAAAATTCAGGGCATGAGAAATATAAATCTGTAAGAATCAAAACAGATGAATGTTGGGTGAACACACCTCTCACCCTCAATGGTCACCATCTGGGCAGAGGGTGAGGGACCACCAATATTTTTCAAACTTATGAAAATGGCAGCAGAGGAAAGAAGAATATGCGGCTGACAGATGGAGGCATAATTTCACATCATGTGAAACGGGGGGGGGGGCACACGATAAAGCAAAGTGTTCATTTTTAGGTCAAGAGAACCCAGCAGATGGAGATTATTTTGGCGGTCAGAAGCTGTGATCGTCATTTCAGGTGCATGAGTGCACAACATGCGTATTTGATTTGAGATAACACCAGCCAGTCAGAGTCCATGCACCACAGCAGTGCACAGAGTAGTGTATGAGAGTGTTTTAAGTGAAGTATCTGATTTAAGACGCAGCAACCGTCGCCAGTGATTGAGAAAAATACCAGGATTTCCCTTGGAGCTTATATTTCTTTAGTCAATGCTTCAGGCCAGAAATACAGCGTGATCAGCAGGAGGAGTGTGAGCATTTCCCCAAGGTTAGGATCTGGATCTAGTTTTTTTTCTGTGTGATGGAAAGGGACTATGGTAACTGGTCCCTTGAGAATATCCTGTTTAGTGGTGGCTGCATCACCGGCTCCCAGACTGCTTGTTAGGATTTACTGAACATTCACCTGTGATCGAGGGGTTGGATTTTGCAGCCATTGTACAAATTACAGCCAGATTTTCTGTGAATATTGATGCATAAGTTGGCTTCAACAGTCATGCATCGTGAGAGGACCAGTCCAAGGGAAGGTCTCTCAGTGATCGTCTATCAGATTGTTGCTCACGAGGCATTACAAACGTCGCTTTGACCTTTTTAAAAATAGAAACAGAGATTAGAGATGTCTCTGGACACACCATTAACTTCTCTTGGAGTTGACCCTGTTCTGCCACAATCTAGTAAAACAGCCCAAGTTCTCTTATTAAAAAACTGCAGAAGACCCACATGTCCGGTGTTTTATACAGCGGCGTTATAAATCCCAGTTGTATTTATCCACAAAATCCCAAACAAAACTAATTCCAAATTGGTAAACAATGACAAAACCCTAACTCTAACAAAACGGAAAAACCTGTCTTCTCTATGAACAGGAGTTTTAAAGCAGCTAATGGATGGCAGAATAGGTAACGACTCTGAGGCACTATACACTCTCAGCTCTGCCGCTATATTAATGCCGCTGGGCTACAGAGGAAAGGATGGCTTGCCTCGGAAATAGGCTTTATCCCTGTAAAAGTGGCTCTTTTGAGGACAGTTTTGCGCATAAATGCTGCACTTCCTCCTGAAAGCAGGAAGTTTGCCCCATTTTATCCCTCAAACACACACAGGCCTATAATCCCAGATAGATCTTTGCTATGAAAGGTTGTAAATAATGAAAGATGCCGTTAAAAAAGAACCACAGTGCCGTTACATAACAGCGGGATGAGATATGAGGATAACAAGTTAACCGAAGTGAGACAAAGTACAGTAACATGCTGAAGTCATCGACTGCAGTTAGCCAACACAAACGCAGATTTATGCTCTTCAGATGGAGCCTGGAGTTTTTACATTTCACAGTTATAAATGTTCTTTTGTTGCCATAAGTAACTTCAGCCTTTCTGAGCATTTCAGCTTTTTGGTTTCTGGCAGAGTCCCTTTTCCTTGTATCTCGGTTTCAAACCTGCAAAAATCAAACAATTCCTCTCAATTACTATGAATCTTCTTTATTGATTTTATTATTTGTGTCTCTGTCGCATTTTCTCTCCTAAAAAAAAAATTCTCCTGAAGACATGTGCTTAACCCTGTTAGAGAGAGAATATATAAATGTATGTGGGTCCAAACCATAGGTCCAAACTGATAAACTGACATTGTGTAGTGTCTTGTCTTTGTGTCCACATTCACTCGATCACACACACATACACAAACACACAGTCTTGCAGTGCATCTATATGTATTGCCTTTGTATCACCTATCATTCATTTCATTGTTAATTATGTTATGACATTCTTGCCCAAGGATTCTTCGACATGCAGGCTGGAGGAGCCAGGGATCGAACCACGGTGGTACGTTGAAGACCCGCTCACCGTCACACAGTGTGTCCATGGATACAGAAGGGTTCCCTACACAGATCTCTTCCTCAAATTGGATTTGGCACCAGTTAAAGATGAATGTATGATGATCCTTGGCCTGGTTCAACTCTCGAACTTCCATGTTCTTTTGAACAGAATACAATTATGTAATTTATTGAAGTTAATATACATATTTAGTACATGGGCACATATGCATATAAAGAGACCAACTTCTTCAACCATACCTAATTAATGGCTACAAAACTCAATAAAAAAGGCATAACAAATATGAATCCAGTATAAAAGAAACAACAATTAACACATAGTAACAGAGAATAATTTAGAATAATAAATGAAACAGAAATAAAATAAATGAACCTAAATAAAACTGAGTATGAACAATGTTCAAGCTCCAGTTGAATATTTGTTCAGTGTGGTGTGAAAACTAACATATGTTGTGAGTTAATGCAGTTGAAGGAACTGCATGGAAAAGTCGATCACATGTGTGAGTTGCATTCAGGGTCTCATGAAAGGCTCTGATATCTAATATATCAGACAGTGGGCAGCTGAATGTGCTTCATTCAAGAGCCACTGTATGATTTCATGGAGAGCATCATGTTTATTGAGCCAGTCCCCATTGTAACGTTGTGTTCATAAACTAAAGCTTTATTACCCAAGAGGAGTAGACATTATGAGTAAGAAAGAAATTGCGAGACTAGAGTTCCAATCTTTAACTCAGTGGTAGATTAAAAACACTCAAAACTTAAACAAATAAGAGCATCATTGTCCAAACCTTCTGACTACATAATATGTTTTCACAACAGTGAAAAAAATAGTACAGAATTAGTCAAATATGTACTGCAGAGTCTGGGAATATTAATATGTCAAAGTGAAACTGTGAAAACCTGGCTCCTCCGGTGTGAAGTAAAGAAGCGGGGGAACATCTATCTCGTACTTAAAACACAAAATATCCTGACGGTATCACATCTATCGTCCACCTGCTTGTTGCATTATGCTCTTGTACCAATTGTGCACAGTCATCTGTTATCCTCCTTGTTACAGTGACTTGTACAATCTGTACATGTCTGTAAAGGGGGAGCAGGATAAAGTGCACGCAGCAGAACACACTGATTCACTACATGACAGATCAGTGGTTAAAGAGAGGGTGAAATAGCTGGAATATTGATTATCTGGTTGGCGCAGCAGGAACAAATCAATCGCATGACCGCACATGGCTGCATACGTTTGGGTAGACACTGGCTTCATGAGTAGAGCAATGCATCTCTGGAGCAGTGTGAGAGAGCTCAGGTTGTGAAAAGTGTCCCTGTGATAAGGAAACAAATATACGGACAATTCTCACCGGACAGGAAACTCCATGAGAGATGATTATAAAAGGACATGAATCGAGTGGGTTTTATTTTAGGCCTGGTGCATCATTAAGACGTGTGCGTGCGGAGGTCGCTGAACGAGGCTTGGCATGAAAGCGACCACTGCAGCATTCATTACTAATATCAACTCACTTATTCACGGCTGTATTGGACTGTGGGCTCTTCCTCATGCTTTGGCTGACGGATCAGTGGAAGCACTGAGTACAGTGCCTCGCCCAAAGGGAAACTGAGAACATCCACATTTCAGCCAGATGCCTTTTATGACAGATGTCTCCACTTATAGACAATACAGGACTGCATCGAAACCGTGAACGATCTCATCTCTGTTTTGTGGTTTTGAATAGACGGGAGGGGGGGAACGTCACTTGCCACGGGAAAGAGAGTCCCTGTGCTAATACGAAGACCATTACATTCATTAAACAGTTGAAATCAATGCAAAGTTGATTACATCTCCAACTGCTCTCCTATATTTCTGAAACTCGACAGGGTTTATTGAACATCTGTGAAATGGACCCTGGGGGTTTGTGGGATGAGGGGATGAGGTCTGACATTAGAGCGAGGGAGCAAAAAGGAGTCTTATTATGGGCGATCACGTTAATGACGACGAGAGACCATCTCTACTGGAGTTTACATTGTAAATATGGAATATCTAGAGAGACAGAGTCATAAATAGGGTGTAATCATTGTAAGTGATGAGAGGCAACCTCACGCCTCCTCATTGAAACAAGTATTGACCTCCTGTATTTACAAAGAGCAGATGTCTTTATTTATTTATCTATTATTCATTCTACTCCTCTAGTGTTGTGTTGTGTTGTTTTGTGTTATGCTATGCTAAGTAATCCTATGTTATGTTATGTTGTGTTGTGTTGTGTTGTGTTGTGTTGTGTTTAATTCTGTTCTGTTATGTTGTCTTGTGTTGTGTTGTGTTATGCTATGCTATGCTATGCTAGGATGTTGGTTGTTGTGTTATGTTGTGTCGTAAGCTATTGTGTTATGTGATGTTATGTTATGTAATGTTGTGTTCTGTTATGTTGTTATTATAGTATACTTATCTGTGCATACTGAACAGCAATAACACAAACCTGTGACCTTCGTTAGCCATAATACTGTGCTGTGTATCCTGCTGGACAGAACTAGAGTGTATTACTAGTGCTCTGTGACTGTGGGCTGGTTTGCTTGTACAGTGGAGGGTGTCTAAATCTGCACTGGGCCTGTGTCATTGACCTTATCTCTCTGCAGTAATGAATATTGCTGGTCGCAGTGGATTTTAAAGAGGAGTTGGTCATTATGTGTGTGGGATTCCTCAATTTGCTCTATTGCTTTTTGCCCTATTACTCACAATGTGGGTGCACTGGAGAGGTTGAAGAGCCGATATCCAAACATCACACGTGGCACCAGGTTTGAGCATCAGTGAGCAGGGACTGACTAACCTGGATGCTTGAGTGTCTTTCACATGTCTCTGTTCCCGCATGTCCATATGTGGTATGACATGCACCCACTAGGATATCATTAACAGCTGCACCAGTCTGATCCAGTGAGGTGTGTTGTGGATTTAGTAGTTATGGTCCAAAAGTTATACGAGCAATACAGAGAATGTGTGTGTGTGTGTGTGTGTGTGTGAGTGTGTGTTTGGTCTTGATTGACTTGGTTCACAGCAGCTGTTCATTTTCTGCCGAGCACTTGCTCTGAGCAGTGCCAAACCCAGCTCACTCTCCATCTCTGATTGGTGGACATGTTGGCTGCGGGTGACGGACGGACATACATGTGGTTCCACTGTAGAGTTCCCTGAGAGCATCGGCCCTGACTTGGGCAAAAGCACAAGTTTCTAAATTTAATCACAACGGGCTAATTAAGGAAGTACATTTTCTTGCAAGAATGATGGAATTTTGAAAATGCATCATTACATTAATTAACTTACATGACAGTAAGTACACTGCCTCGTTTGATGTCCACGCATACTTTCCCCTTTATTCACAGCAAAAAATCAAAAGCAGCGATTTAAAGAACTTGCATCCAGTCCTAGTCCATTCAACCTTTATTAAAGGTTACATGATATAATGAGCATGAAACTGCAGCGGTTTTCAGGCTGAATTATTTATGATATACCTTAAAAAATTGGTTTAATTTGCAGGAAACACTCACAACAATAAATTGAAAAGACTGGAAAACGTTCAAGAGAGCAAATTAGGATACTGATGACTGTGGATATCCATTGCTTAAAATCTAGTAGTTGATATTAATAAGATGTTTGAATTATTACTAAATGCTTTGTGCCAATGTGCTGAAGTCCAAAAATGTTGTGATGGATTTCATTTATGTTGACTATTTACTTCTTTAGTTTAATGCGTCACTTTAAAATTACAAGTAAATAATGTGTGGATTGTTTATTATTAAATTAAAAAGCTACTTTTCTTATATTTTTCACGTATCTGAATCACTCCATACATACTGTCACACATGCAGTTCTTCACACTTAACTTCCCAATGCGTGCGCTTGTTTAAACATGTAGAGTAAAACCAAAGAGACCAGGAGTAAAACTGGGTCCAGCCCATTTGTCTCTACGCATCTTAACCCAAGATATTTTTGCCCATTGGGAGAAAACTGGCTGTTGAAAACTCTCAGGGGAGCCACTTCCTGCCGACCGCAGCCTGGGCAATCAAAAAGAAGTATTCTAATCATCCCTGACAAAATTGTCAGAGGATATTCTCCAGGGTGCGATGATACTTTACATTACAGTAGATGGATCGATAGGGAGGATGACTTGAGAGGCCTCTGCAGAGGGAGAGAAGTGGAGCAACCGCATTGGACTCCTCCGACGTGCTGCTTCCACAATGAGTCGATTTGACCCCACAAAACATGCAAACTGCTCAAATAAAGGCTTTCACCCTTTATCTGGGGAGTCACAGTGGATACATGTGTGAGGGCGGCCGTCTGTGGCTTTGTGTGTGCGTGCAACAAATGTGTTAGCAGGTACACAATGCGCACACCTACCAGTTATTTTAAGTTTGATGTCTATTACTGACAATCAATTAGAAATTCCTCGCAGTTAGCTTTTAAACAGTGACACAGCAAAAAGTTTAATGCCGCGTCGAAGAAAGTCAATCAGGAATCATTTTGTTTCAAAGTGGCCCACGTCCCAGAGGAACCAGTTATCAAAGACAACTGACAAGACCTGGGCGCCACAAAACTAGGTCATTAAAGTGGATTAATGCTGTAATTCAGAGATGAACACACAACACAGACCCACTAATGAACTCCTGCAGTCTCTCATCAAGCCTCCCGCGCTGTGGTTAATATTGTTTACGTAAAAAACTCAGCTGGTTTTTTCTCTGTTCGGCTCACAGGAAGTTACATTGGGTATAAGAAGCTTGTTAATTATGAATCGTTATCGTTAATTGTCCATAAAAAAAAGAGATGATGATGAGAAAGGGATTATTGGAAAATACCAGGTGATATTTGCTATTAACTATAAATGTTTTTCATTACAGACATGACATTCATTTCTCTTAGTTAACGTAGCAGTGATAGCATGGCAACATTAAAATGTCAACTGAACAACACAAACCGAGTAGTTTGAATCATTTGACTACATTACTGTCTTGAATTTTCTGACCGAGCTTCACTGTTGTGATGCTGATGATGGCAGACGCTGCGTCCCTGTGTTTACTTAGATATTAAAGATATTCCCCCAATGAACAATCATCCACGTAAACTGTAAACATTACTCATTAAGAAAAGTAGTTGTTGATTTCTAAGATAGGAAGTTTGATTGCTCTACCCGCAATGCTGATTAGTCAGGGCAGTTCAGGTTTACCATGTGTCATACATTTAGAAAAGGGGGAACGAAGATAAAATGTGCAGTTTGTAAGTAGGTCATTTTTTCTCCTGGGGCTATCAACTTGGTCATTAGTTTTACCTTGTATTTCTGGTTTACTGGCAAACACTGTGTAGCACCTGTGAGTGGGGTCAGACTACACTGAGCAGCTAATGGGTCCTCTTCCACATACTGGCAGACAGACTAAATTGTAAACTAAATTCTGCCACTTGTGCTGGGAGGGAGTCACGCTGACAGATCTGAAGTATGAAAAAAACATTCAACGGAGAAACGCTAATAACAAACCACTGGAGCCGCGGAGCAAATTTGAAAATGATGTTGGATGGAAAAAAGAAAGAAAATGGAAGTTTGTTGTTGACACACACGCACACACACACACACACACACACATACACACACACACTGTTTCCATAGCCCCTGCCGGGTGTGGGCACAGACATAATCAGGGGGAAACAATATTGTCTTCTCTCGTACTGTGTGATGGAAAGTGTTTTAATCCTTGGAGAAAAGCAGTCACACAGTGGAAAATCGTCCTGAGCAACCATAACCACCTCCTGTTCCTGAGGGATGCAGGAGCTTAACACACCAGTAAACATTATCCATCAATACTACATTAAAACATTTCGAAATGATGTACTTTCAAAAAATAATGTTTTTTTTTTTATTTACTCCAATGCATTTTCGATCGTTCAAGTTTGATTCGTACAGCCCAAATTCCAAAATGGCAACTTGCCTCATGGGCTACTCAAGGACCTTCTCTAGCTTTGCTGATAATAAGGAAAAACTACCAAAAACAAAATTCTTATTAAAGAAAAGGTGAAAACAGGGAGTCACATGTGAGGGACAGAAGTTCAATAGGGTTAACAGGACACATCAACGAAACAAGAACATTTACAACATTCGCGGGAACAGACAGCGTGTGCCAAACATGGAGATGTGTATAATGTGTGTGGAGTTTAAAGTGTTTATACAGAAGAAACAGTCTTAGTGAGATGAAGGGAGCAGCGATGTTTGGTCTTCCATCATCACTGTTTTATTGTGTGTTATTTGTCCCTGCTTGTTTTTACATATATTTTTTTTTTTTATTTCACTGCTGCCCATCTTGACCAGAGCTCCACTCTTACTGTATATTAATGGGACATTTGTGGTTATATTCTAATCTGTTTAGACTGTAGATATGATTTCTGTTCCATTTATAATGTGATAAAAGTTTGTGTTGCACATTTACTTACTATTAATTAACTGATGATAAGATATTTACTATATCTTATCTTATCTTATCTTAAACACATGCTAAATTACAGATTTTTTTCACCCTGGGAAATCTGAAATAGTCAGTCTGTATACTGACCGGACTAAAGGGGATGCTTTATGCTGCTATCTAGAGTTCTTATTAATCAATAATTTGTTTCTGCTTTAAATTCAAGTCATTCAACTTGCTGTGAATGTTTCAACGTCGGCCCACAGGTACAACTTATTTGAGAGCCAACAAATAACCCGCTGAGAGAAACCTGACATGCAGAACCCCTCATTTCCAAGAAATTTGTAGTGACGCGGCTTGGGGACAGTCATCTCATTCAGATCGTAATTTTTCCACCTCCAGGAGCATCAGTGATATGACGGCGCAGAAACCACGTGTTTACGTAATGGAAAGCCAATCTTCCAATTGAACCCCTCCTCCGCGTCTCTTTCCATCAGAGGTCCGGGCTCCACAGAGGAAATTCATGGAAATGTTTTTTCGTGCAGGCGCGCTGCACTTTTGGAGACGCCAGTGGCGCGGTGGTGCTGAGGAGGCTTGAGGAGAGAATACCCTGCTAAAAAAAAAAGAGACGGGGGGGGGGGGGGGGGGGTGGGAGAAGACACACACACACTCTCACACACTCACTCACTCACTCACACGCGCGCACACATCGAGGAGCCTGGCTTTATGAACACCAGCGCTGCAGTGTGGGACCAAACAAGAACTGATGGTGTTGTCTGACCTCGCTGCTGCTGCTGTTTCGGAGGAGCGCATTGGACTTGATCCGGCAACGTGGTGTTGTGCTGGGTCTTTCATTGCAGCAGTCTGTGCCTAGGATGCTTCCCTCGCCTGGCTTCTGATGCTGTGCAGATCCACCCTCCTCTCCTCAGAGTGATGAACTCACAGGCAATGATTCTCTCCTCGGAAACCCGCCGTGCTCCACTGTTCTCACGTTAGTTGTGTTTTTGTTTTTCCTGGCGGCAGCGTCTCCCCTCCCGGTGCGACACATGCAATTGGCAGAGTCTGTTCTCCACCGTCGACTAGTTGAGGAGGCATCATCCATACGCGTTTTAATACGAACTCTGACAGACAGTGAATATTTCCCTCTTTTTTTTTGCCACGTGAATGAAAACGCATAGGACTTGGATACCCCGGATTTGTCTAGGATACAATTGGCATCCTTGTCCCGGGGAACTGATCCAATTGTGTTATTATGCAACCGCAAGGATCTCATCTATCTCTGGGTGTTTAAGCCACTGGATTGCTCTTCGCCCAAATCAATGTGGTTTCTTTGGAACATTTTCAGCAAAGGAACGCATATGCTGCAGTGTCTTTGTGGCAAGAGTCTTAAGAAAAACAAGAATCCAAGTGGTAAGCGCATCACCATTACGCCCGTGCACTCCCCTCCGTTCCTCTGCGAACCGGCGCTGATGTGCGTGAGAGAGACCGGCGTGTGTGCATGTGCTTGTGTGTGTGTGTGTGTCCGTGTGTGTGTGTGTGTGTGTGTGTGTGTGTGTGTGTGTGTGTGTGTGTGTTGTAATGGTGATAGATCTGCAATCATAGTCCTGCAGCGAGTGGATCATGCAGGGGCGCCGGGAGGAGGGGGAACAACTTATTCTGTGCAGCTGTACTCTCGGCGAGCCCATGGTTTTTGGGGACGCGCAGCGCACACACGCACACACAATGAAAGCCCCCCCTGCTGCATCACCACGGCACCATGATCGCCTAACTTTTTAAATAGCACACACACACGCACACGCACACACACACTTGCACGAAATGTAATTGCACTGGATCGGATCCGCATACACTGCTCTATTCTGATTCCCCCTTATAACCAGATTATTCCATCCTCGGGTTTGCTGCTGCAGCATTCCCCCCCTCTATGCAACACCACTTCAATGGGCTCTGTTTTCAGCCGGAGGAGACAGACCCCGACGTCTGTCTCCTCCTCTGTGCTTCTGTGCATCACGAGAAATGGACAATGTCCTATTCGCAGCCGAGGTGCGAATATGACATGAGACGAGAGAACTGCACTAATGCGAATCCCTGCATCTCAGCGGCAGACAGATATTTAAGCAGCACACCAGCCTTCAGGATCACATTTAGAACTGTTGGTTAAATGGCTGGTTAATTGAATGACCCAGTGTAGAGTATCAGGTGTGTTTATTTCAACAGGCTGTTAGGAAAAGCTCCATACAGGTGGAGGAGGAGGAGGAGAGCAGCGCGGGTGACTACAGTTCAGCTTGTAGGTTTGAAGATGATGTGCTCAGCAGCAGTATTCAGTCCCTCCACACTGCAACTGCAGTGTAGTAGATCATCATCTCAGTGGACTGTTTTGCCATGCTGATACTGCAGGAGCTACTACAAAAACACTGTCTGCCATCATCTACAACACACAGTCTGTTGTACAGAGGCTTCCACTATGTTTCTCCAGTATGGCGGTGCACACTTTAGATGACAGTCAAGGCATAGCTAGGCCCCACTCTCACGTAGCAACCATTATAATTGTGTTTTAATACTTGGGGTAAGGGTAAATAGCTGCTTTCCTCATGAGGAAGTTAAATTTAACAAGAATTGAGGAACATTTCTAGATTTTGTGTGGGGTCAGGATCAGGGACAAAATGACTCAGAAGGCTGCACACTTACAAGAATAAAAGGTGGGTCCAAAGTTGAATTTAACTGTAGGTTAATGATTTGCAAAGAAACCGACCTTGTAGCAGGCAATATCCACTTACTTGTCCATGTAACGTGTATAATGAAAACATTTGATGTATGAATCCCAGCTTGGCTAGTTCAAAGGTTGTTTGTGTCTCTAAGTGGGCCATCCAATATGTTCCTGCGCTGATGACCCCCCCGGTGTAGGCCCAGAGGAAAAGCGCTATGGAGAATGGATGTATATGAGCAACATATGGAGATGTCATCCATGTTAGCTTAAAGAGTTGCAACTTTAAAAAATATCCTGTGTAGACAAGAAAATATTTTGGGCTCCCGACTTTTGGAAATATCTTCAAACCAGTTGTTGTCACACAAACTTTGAGCTCCTTCAATGTTAGGGATGTGTTTATCTTTGAAAGAATAGAGCAGTGATGTGTAAGGCTTTCATATGCAAAACTGCAGAGTGTATTCATAGCATAATTTGGACCTTATCCGGAGTAACAGACTGATGGCAGCTCATTGACACACATAACCTCCCAAACTCCTGCTTCAACATCATGCAGCTAGTAGACCAACAATGAGACTCTGTCAGATTTCCGAATTATGAAGCTGTGTGCCTTTCAAGACAAGAGTACTCCACGTTTAACCTTTTGGACGCTCATTATTGAATTATCATGAACTGATGGCGTGGGCACAACGGTCAGGGTTTGTGCTGAGGCAGCAGACAGAGCCGGTAGTTTACTGCGAAATGAAGTGGGCCAAGATGCAGACTGTCAGTGGGGTGCTGTACTGTTTCTTATCGCTCAGAGTTGCTAACGTTCTGAAGCCACAGTGTCAAACCAATCACACGACAGGTTTGTTTCAGCTACAGAGGGGCCTTCAACAACCTCAGAGGAGTTTTTCTCCCTCGAGCCTTTCAGATGTAGTAGGATGGAGGATCCTCTGTCGGCAGGTGTTTCCAGCACAGTGCACACCAGGTTCGGGCTGCGAAGGCCTAGATGTACATGTAGTGCTACTTGCTCTTTGGCTGCATTCTCAGCAAAGCAACACAACTGAACTGAGAACCCAGAGAGTCAAAGACAACCAGGCTGTGCCAATAGAACTGTCAGCCTTTGTCCAAATATCTGTTTTGTAACTCAGTGATTGTTATCTGTATCCTTTTCTATACTCAATAACTTTCTTTCCCTACATCACTATTGTATCTAAAGACATTGAAGGTTTTTTCAAATTTCTGTAACGGGCCTAAATTTGGGTTGAACATTGGGGGGATTGAGGTCAAATGTTATTGTCAATTATTCTCTCTAAACAATGAAAAATCGCTTGACATACCAAAGAAATAATCACTTACTACGTTTTTCTTGCCAGATAATACCAACTAGCCAAAGTAGCTGCAATAAAATTGCGGTGTTAGTGTTACAGATTAAATTGAATCAAGAAAACTGACCACGTTATTGTGTTTTATAATGTGAATATTTCTCATTCAGTGTCGGGCTATGATGACTGTGCAGGTTGTCAACCCCTATATGTGTAAGTGTAAGTTACACCATAGATCTCCAGTGTGTATGTGTGAAGGTATACGTGTGTGGAGAGTTTGTCTATACTTTATTGGGAATATGCGTAGCCCCACAAGTTTGTGAGCTTGCAGCATTCTCTCATTATCATTGCTAGGTACGTCATGAGAGTATAGCATTATATATTTACCCTTTTTGTTTCAAACTAATTGGTATACTGCATTAGTCTGTACAAATATGGTAGATTTCCAAAATTGGTTGGTTTTATATATGAATCACATGCAGTGCTTTTTGTGCTGACATTAGATGGATTAAAGCATTTCCTCCCTTTGGAGTCCTCCTCACTCTAGAAGCTGTCACTTTACTTCGTGAGGCTGAGGATTAGATAAAACCACAGAGAGATGCTGCATTCTGATGTCAGGGAAACGCTGGGTCAAAGTTGTAGCACGCTGCAGAATGACTCACTTTCTTGCTGGATCCATGGAAATGTGCCATCATGTAAAGGCGACATTTCCCCTTTAAGCCCTTGTGCAAAATTGCCTTCAGATAAAGTCTTGCTAAGCCTTTATAGTCACTGACCTGTTCATTTTCTTCCGGCTGCATCACTGTTTTCCAGCAAGTTGTTTCATCTGGGGTAGCTTTGTCCTTCAGGCCAGGGTCTGGTACAACTGGCACTGCTGACCTACCCTGTCCACTCTCATGTCTCAGAATGGGAACATGTCTTTGAGTGAGTGTACTTCATTAAGTCAATTATGTACTGAAGTGGAAAAGTGGAATGGATGGAGACACAGTAAGTTTCCATCCTGCAGCCTGTGCAGCAGTCATGACGATGACCACAGAGTTGTCACGGTAGAACGTTGAGAATGTCATTGAGTGGTGCAAGTACAATGAATAGCAGTGCTCTAATGAGGGCATTTGGTGGTAAATGTTTGAGGAGAAAGTTATGTCATGAACTGCCATATGTTATAAAGGCAGACATTTGAATGGGGCTCACTGTCACATCCAGGGCTTTGTACTTGTAAAGGCCGCGAATGCGGAGAATGTGGAAGGCAAACAGCTAGGTTGCTGGGAGGGCAGTATTTCAGTGGATGTGTGAAGTCGGTAGGTGGCTTCCTGAGAGTAGCACAGCAGTGGCTCATTGACAGCAATGTGACAGCACAGGTCGCAGAAAACCAAGGCATCCACGTGATGGTTCATGGCGGATCAAGTGAAACTCAACTGTATGGTGTGTGACAGAAACAGGAGGCCGGAGTGACACTGCAGCGCTGTAATGCTGTCGCTTGTCCTTGGTCCATGTGTACACTCAAGCATTATCCCCCAAGCTCTGGCTTGACCTGATGGCCATGGAGTTTTTTGTCCTCACTCCTCAGAATATTGTTTTTAACCTTGGTTTTACACTATATCACCGTAGGTAGATTACAATAAAGTCGACATCAACGATCTGTCAAATACCAGAAAAGAGAGCTGTGGTTCAAGTAACACTGGGCAATGTAGACATCTGTGAATGACAGTCATGTGTTGCAGTGATGTTAAATTTAGCTGTGGACTTGTAATTAGACCTAGCAGTGCTAACCAGACATAGAGCCAACCAATATATAGCTGCCATTTTTGTTGTTGTTTCTGGCGCATGCTCATCACACAAAGCAACAGTGGGTATGCACAAATCAAGCAGGGACATTATCATTTCCCAAGCGCTCAGTTTTGCATGTACACACGGATACACAGAAGCCGTACCCCATTGTAGTTACAGTTTTTGGAAATATTTACTTTGAAAGGCATTCGTAAAAATCACTGTTTTAGTGTCGTAAAACATGTGATGGCCCAAACTTCAAAATTAATTTGGCATAATATCTGCATTTGTGTGGAAAGGGCGTGAGACTTTATCTTGTTCTGATGCTGGAAATAAAGTTTATTAAAATATCTACCTTAAAGTTATTATTATAACTTTGCAAATATATATATCAACATCTGTAGGTTTATGGATAGTTGACAGGTTCAACGCTGTTAAATGAATAATGCTCGTCTTTACCCTCACTAGTTTAATTCTTGGAAACAAAGAAACATCAGTGTAATTAAAGGGGAGGGGTATGATTCAAACACGAACTCCGACAATTTGAATAACAGCAGGGTACGCTAAAAATATCCTCCTCTGTTCGCAGTAAGTCTGTAATTGCACCAACTGCACTAGCTTTTCCGATTATACATATTGTCAGGTGCTACAGTTAACAGGTTTCGCTGGGGCTCACACATTTAAGGGTGTTAGGGACCCAGCAGAAAAGCAAAGGACAAAGGTGTCAATAGTCATTTTGAAATTTCAATTAAATAAAGATATACCTGAGCCATAAACTATATGCTATGTCTTTACTGGAAAGAAATGTAGAATGTGACAACTTGTACTTTCTAACACTGAGTGAGCGGATGGTGCGACCTCCACAAAGGGGAATTGTAAAATAGGACTTCTTCATACTATGAGTGTCATCCTCTTTCTAAAAATAGCAGACGGTGCACAAGACCATCCTCACAATCCAGTTCCATACAGAGAAAGTCATTAAGAGTGAACCATTGATATAGGAGGGACAAACAATTTGATACTCTTTGGTCATAAGGGTAGCTTTTCTTCTCTCAGCCTCAGTGTAAGGACCCACACAGTTTTATTCCTATAGTGCTCTTCAGATAATTTTGTTGAGAGGGATGAAGTGACCGGTGACTGCAGTGGGTATTTGTTGTGGGTCAACAAGAAATGTTGTCTCGCTTTCATCTCTTTTGGGGGTTGCATGCGATAACGGCAGTGGCATCATCAGTTTTCACAGTGAATTAATTTGGGCTGTCTCTGTCCTGCTCTTGAGAAACATGACCTGCAGGGGTGATGATATTCAGGATCCTGGTTGTGCGAGAAAGTCGAGTTTACATGCAAATCATCTTGTGCTGAAGTGTGCACACAGAGAGGGAGGGCAGAAAAAAGGGGGAAGGGGAGAGAGTTAGGCCCCAGAGGATCTATGAGTGATTTATTGTCTGTATAACGGATAGTTATCGCCACAATGGAGGTTATGTTTCGTCTGCGTTTGCTGGCTACATATTTAGCAAGATCACACAAAAATGGCTCAATCCCGGATCAAGGAATTTACAGGTTAGGGTATTTTTTTCGAGGCATCTTGAGGGGAAATGGCTAAGAATGTGTGTAAATTGGTGCATATCCGAATAAAAAATCAGCTCCTATGTATATAGGGCGACTTTTGGGCCTTTACAGAGATATGCACTATATTGAGAGCGGTGCTACTTCCCAGATGTTCCTGATTGCAGAGGTGAGAGGAGTGATGGGGTATGCGGTACTGGCTGCGTGCCCCAAAGGGTGACTCCGGTCACTGGACCTGCAGGTGGATGGTTTCACAGCACAGCTCTCCGCTTCCTCAAGATTAGAGTGGAAGGGAGTTCAGGAGACCATGAAATATATCAGTTCTTTGTATGGATGAAATATTATGTTTATCTTTGATTTATTACATTTATAATAAGTTAGAGGCTAAACTGTAAGTTATCTTTAAAGCTGCTATAATCAGTATTTTTATATTACAAATGGCTCAAATTTGTGTCACTGCATTAACACACTGATAATTACCACCTGACTCTGCAGCTCATCTCAGCTCTATGGAGAGATTCTGTGTGTTTTGGCTCAGCAGGCAGCAGTTTTTTCTGCAGAATAACAAAGTCTGTGCTACCTGCTGAGCACCACAAAGCACACAGATACGATTAGCAACTAGCAACTGGTTGGTTAACACAGTTGAGCATATAGCAAACAGTTATTCCCAGAAAGGAGGATGAATATTGGACCTGTATCTGCCAAGAATGGTTTGCCGCGAGCTCTCCACTGCCCCATGAGGCAAAAGAAATAATATTATTAAATATTTAGTTCATACAAAGCTGCATGCTACCTTAACAGTGAGAAAACATATTTTTTTCCGGCTATTAAAGCACAGATTTTAGCTGCAGTTCAACAGAGTGAGAAGCAATGATTAGTTGTTTGCTTGCTGATTTGACTCATAGATGCAGTTTAATACTTGTGTCGTGAGAGGCGGCTGTGAGGAGCATTATGTAGCAGAACGAGAATTACAGTCTGATTAACGTGAATGATGCAGCTTCTGCAAAACCACACAGCTTTGTGAGGAAGTGTCTTATGTGTGTATTTCATTAGGCTAATCACATATAATTGAACTGAGAAATCTCTACGCTCAAAAGGATTTCATGCAAGTTCCTTTCTTCATTTCAGGATGACAGCTTTGTTTCTGCAGCTGTTTTGAGTGATGTCTAAAGCTAAATCCGCCATTTGAGAATGGTTATGGAAACGGCCTTCCTGTATTTAAAGGAACAATGTTACATAGTGTAGTTCATGTGACACAGAAAAATATGGTATCTTTAAACACATTTTTATGACATACATTTAATGGCTGTTTATTCCCCACCCTCTTATTGTTCCTGTACTATAGGCTTGGTTTTCACATTGATGATCGATTCACTAACAATCCTTTTCATGAATTATTCAAACTTACAGTTGCAATAAACATATTTTCTTCCATTTCTAAGTGGAATTAATTTTGTTATTGCTGTGGAAGACTCCCAGAATGCTATCTGCTCCATCACCTCCTTGATCAATAGAACAAATATCATTTTCTCCATACGTTCAATTTTAACCACCAGGAAAATAGGCTTCATTATACATCATAAAATTAACCAAAGAATCATTGTTCGTGACTGCTAGCATTTGTAGCATTAGCAACATGGCTAGTGTAAACACCTGGTTGTATTCATAAGCAGGTAGTGTTGGTTATTTACTGATCTTACTGATCAGGCAGCTGAAAGTCAAACGTGTTTCTAATAACTACGGTAAGAAATCAATTGATGATGGACTGTAAAAATATCCATAAAGTTTTAAGTGCCTCTGACTGTGTCTTTACTGGCCCTGTCAATGTGCCTGTTGTTCAGGGTGTGCATGAGAGCATGCTACATTCGCTTCACACATTGAGGAAATGGGAAGGTGTAGGTTTTCTTCTCATGTAATTAATCCAGTGTTGGTAATGAAGTGCCTGTTGCTTTGGAAGTAATACACAGATTGTAATCAAGATCAGTTAGCTCGCCACACTTATAATGGCAGCTCATGATGCAACATACTTTTGCATTATTTATTCCAGTGTTGTTACTTTTTGCACAGAAATGTCACCAATGTTTAAATGGCTCTGACAAACAATAACAACATTTGAGAGAGTTTTGCAAACGGTCAACTGCTTCATTTGAATTAATGTTTCCTGTCTTTTATGAAGATTGACTATATTGTTTCACTTACAGTCACTGTAATATAACTTTTAACTAATGTGCCTTAAACTCAGTTACACTTTTGTCAATAATTCCGTCTTAAACAAGAAGCCACTGGTTGAAAAACGTCAAGGATTAAAGTTTATAACTGGATTTACTGATGACATGCTCAGTCCTGATGGCTCTATTCTTTCCCAGGAACACTGGGAAATTGAGGTACATCTCGGAATGGTCATCACAGCACGATAGGCTTGCCTGAGCTTTCCCCCACTTTATTTTCAGCCCTGTGTCATGTGGAGGCTCCATAAATCATCTTGAAATTTGGCTCTTCTGCTCTTATTAGCTGGGGCTCTGTGACATATCCCCCCCATGCCTGAGAGTAAAGGTGTAGCGTTGTTTGAGGAGCAGGTGGTGTAACGCAACTGTAAACAGGTTCTGTCTAACATATGACATATTGAATAGATCTCTGAGGATCGGACACTGCACGATAGCTGCTGTGGTCTGGGCTCCTGGGCCGCACTGCGCTCTGATTCACAAAAAGAGAAATGAAGAGCGAGAGAGAGAGAGAGAAAGAGAATAATGCAGGCAGGCCAC
The DNA here is from genome assembly GCF_949316205.1 of Platichthys flesus. Taxonomy (NCBI): domain Eukaryota; kingdom Metazoa; phylum Chordata; class Actinopteri; order Pleuronectiformes; family Pleuronectidae; genus Platichthys; species Platichthys flesus. Next base: position 17,844,002 of record NC_084957.1, on the reverse strand, counting down.
AAGATTATTTATTTACTGTTGCTGGAGTTGGAACAGTTGTGCAGCAGTGTTGACTGATTGGCTACATGCTCCTTTCTGAAGTTCATCATCATTACCTTAACACGGACAAGGTGTCAGAGATGCCTCTTTGTACAAGTGATGTTAATCCTCCGAACATGGATTAGAACATTTTTAATGGGCCTGCCAAGAGCTTTACTCTCCAAGGTTCAGGGTATGAAGCCATTACTGTGACAGTCCAATGTAATGTAGCCAATGACGTCGACAATAAATCAAAACAATCAGCACTGATTTTAGTGGGTCATGTGTCGCTGCATTAATAAGATGTTTTGTGTAAAGTCTAGTTTGAAAACCTGTTGTGTAGCATGTCCTGATGATATGGTGATTTGACAGAAACCAGAAATTATTTATTGTATAATTATATAATGTGACATCAGCAGACTAGAGGCATGAATGATTTTAGATTGTTTCAATCAGCTCCTGCCAATGGGCACATTTCAAACGTACAAGTCCATAAACAGTATTTGTCCCTTTTTATCAAAAAAGCATGTCCTATGAAAGCTAAATTAAATATCATAATTCATAAGTGAATTGAGGTCGGACAATCTAGAAGTCAGTTTTGCATTTTTATGCTAACTTTTGTGTTGTGTAATTGTTGTTCTACTTGTGGAATGTGGTAACACAGAAACACCAATGAATGATTGAGATTCAAAAGAAAGGTGCACTTGTTGGTTTGAAGAAATGAACGAAAAAATGTATGTTCTTATGTATTTAATCATCATCATTATCATCATTAGTGGTTTATGTACAAAACCAAACCTCCGAAATTTGACACAGCAGCTTGACTCCGTTTCGGGACGGCTCTCGTCTCAGATCCACTCTTCAGTGACCTCTGGAGCGCTCTTACATTCAGCCAGCACTTTTTATTCAAATGAAGTTTCAATTTTATGAGTGGGAGTAAAAGTAAACAGTTTTCACTTTTAATTTTTCACATCATTCCAAAACTTTGATTTTTAACTGAGTGGTGAATTTGGATCTTGAACTTAAATTGACATTAGTGTCTGTCTTGTTTTTTTTTTTTTATCTGGTATTAAAAGTCATTGATATTGAATGAGTGTGCTCTCTCACTGTAATGCTTCTCCATTCCGTGGAAACACCTTTTAAACAGTAACTTAACTCTTAAACAATCCTCTCCCCCTGACATTTCTTCATGATTATAGTGGAGATGCGTTTACTACGAGTTTTGAAAGGAACCCTGCAGAGCTGTCATTTAATCTTTATATATCAACATAATGCAATCTGCTGCAAAGGTGTTGTTATTTATATTAGAGGCCATCAGTGGTCACCAGAGACAAGAAGTTGTATTGCATTCAAATGGCTAATACAACACATATAAAAGCCAGATATTCCAAAACTGCAAGTTGTGTTTTGAGTTCTGACCCTTCTACCCACCATTTCTCTGTCTCACTTTTGTTTCAAGGAGTCTCCTTAATACTCTCATACACTTGTTTTGATTCTGTTCTAATACTCACGCTGCATCATCTCCTCTCCTCTCTTTCTTCTGACCCGTCTCCTCTCCAATTTTATCCCAGATCTGGATCCCACCCAAAGTAGTGTTGTAATTTTATAACTTACAGGGATATACTGTATATATCACTGTTAAAAAGTCAAATTGATTTATGCTTTCGATGAAAACAAAACAATGACCAGTAGCTATTTGGTGCAGCTCCAGTAGCAGATGTAAATCTAATGCTGCACAGATGATCACATCCCTGTTAAAAGGGGTCAAAGGTTAACAAAGAGCCCTTAGTCATTAATTCATTTGTCGAGAGGATCATGCGAATGTTTCTTCCATCTACTTAGAATTATCTGCCAATATAGGTGTCCACATCCAGAAATATAACAAATTCAGCTTAACATTTCAGTTCAATAAACAGACGGATCGTTTTCGGCAGTAACAGCACATATACATCATAATTATAATCGACGAATAATCAGATCAATTGTTAAACAGTTGGAATTCAAATGTATCACTTTTGGCAAAGTACATGTATTCTTATTTCTCTGCAATGGCTGTGCACTGTTGACGAATGTGTGTGCAAACACTATGTTCAGGTCAGAATATTGATCAGACTCGATCCAGATGAGAGGAAATAAAAGAAAACAGAGAATAAAGTAGGAATAAAATAAGTAAATAAACAAGAAACTAAATAAAATACTCTTGGTAAGCCACTCAAGTGCTACATTGTAACCAATAATGGCAAAATACAACAAACGGGTGTAGTAAGAAAACAACATTCAAGAAAATCTTGGTTTTCAATATAAGCATTTTGAATCAAATAAAAAGATTTGGCTGTATCCTTTCAAATATGCTAAAAAAAACTGTTAACATTTGACCTGCTGTTCAAGTTAAGAAATTATTTGTTCTGTGTTCTAGCAGCTGAAGTATTAACGGACTGACACAGTCTGCTGAGTGAGTCTGTGTATTATTAGTAATATTGTTTCCAGTCCGTCATGTGGGAGCAGGAAATGATGCAGTGGCATTAGCATGTTGTTGATGCTATTCAACGAGAAGGTTAGGGCTCATACCCTGTGGCTCTGATGACAGAAATGTTGCATCTTTAACCTTTATCAAACACACCAGGCTGAACATACCAGTGTGTGTTGTGTGCGTCTGTGTGTGTGTGTGTGTCAGTGTGTTATTGAGCCACACTATGTGTTACTACAAATCACACAGCCACAGGCTCACTGATAAAGTGATGGCTTGCTAGGAGCTATGAGGACGGTTGGAGGGAAACGCAGAGCGAGGTCAGCTGGCTCTGCTTCTTTCCCGTGCTGGAAGTACATTTCAATGATTTGATTATGATTGATTGCTGATATGATTTCATGGCTCTCTGTTGGCCTGCAGCTCATTTATTACTGTTGTCCATCATCTGACTGTGCTCCCTGCTGATGGAATAAGCTGAACATGATCCCCTATCATTTTCTTTGTCTTTCACTTAAGGCTGCTGCACTCTAGAGGATAATTAGGACGATTTTAGACCTGATTTGCCCTTTTCGACATTGCCGCGGCTTTAAACAAAATAATCGTAATGCTACTGTTTGAGTCAGAGTGTCCCCGATCTTGAATGGTAATTATAAATCATGTTTGATATTAATGATAATCGGCTCCTGCAGGAAGCCACAATAGAGAGCTAGAGAGAGAGCGAGTGAGCAAGCTGACAGGAACTGTTGAGACCAGATGTTGTGTACTTTTACAGCTGTGACTAAAAACAGCAACAAATTCCCCAGTTCACCTCCTCGTACGGCAAAATCTATAACCACCTTCTCAGCCATTTTTATGTTTATAGTTTAAAAAACAGAACACACACCTGAAATCACGTTCAATCATGCAACTTTCACACACTCCAGCTCAGTAGGTGGCGGTAATGTATCTAAAAGTTGTTGCCAACTGCCAGAAAAGAACTGTGGAAGATTAGTTATCGTGAGCTGCTACAAATGGCAAGTGAGTGGTCTTTCACTCAAGCCAAATTGTCCAATGTGTGCGGTTTAATCTGTCATTCTGTCTCTCCATATGTTTCTAATACAGATCAAGAGTTGAAAATCTTTGGATATATCCAGAAAGGAATTTCTCTTCACTTTCTTAAATATTGCGAGGTTTGTTAAAATTTTTTTTTTATTTTCAGCCAAAGGTTTAATATATGGTACTCGATATAAAAATAAAATCAGGCATATTTAAGGACCTGATATTTGTTTAGGGTGTGCAATTTGGTGCAGATCCAAGTAAAATTCCAAATCTAGTTAATATAAAAGAGGTTTCAGATGGGCGTGGGCGGAGATATGCAATCTTTGTAGTTGTCTTAATTCCAAATGAAAAAAATTCTTGAAATAGTGAGGAACATAAAACAGAATGTATAAAAACCAAGAAAGGTTTCAACCATACTGCTTCACTTTCTAGTGCCTCTCTGGTTTTCTCTCAGTCTGTGATCTGCTTCGACAAACCATTTGTTGCTGCTTCTAATGTTTGGTTGGGATTGTGTTAGTTAGAAAACTTGATTTACGTTTCTTTCTGAAGACTGCAGTGTTGCTGTGCTGCTCTGTCCTCGTCTCTCGTCATCGGCAGAACTGATTGTGTTTGTCTGGGGAATGCCTGGTTTGTCTGAATGACCAGGTTGAAGTCACTCAGTCTGTCACTTTCTGTGATTCTCGACCACTCTTGGCGCCCAGATAATCTGCCATTGTCTTGTCTGCGCTAAAATCCTTGTGCTCTTTGACTTTTTTGTGATTGTTGTCCGATAGTTGATGTACTTTTTATTTTCTTTGGCTTTATATCGGTTGGTAAGGCTCTCTGTTGTGTATTCAATATGTGTTCAGGTACTGCACTATTGCAGTCAGACAAACTTAAGGCCTGTGAAATAGTGATGTCACAATAACGACATGATGACTTTGAAAAGATATGGGCTAATTATATCTTGATGCTGATAGTTGATACCTAGTCACTAAAAGTAATCAATGGATATCACCACAAGGTTCCAGACCTATATAGTAAATGTTTTTTCTCTGTATTATTTCATGCTCAATAAATAGATGTATTTGCATTTTGGTAAAATAGGAAAAAAGAATCGCTGCTCGAGCTCTCGTCAAACTACAATAGTGAAAAAATTCACAAAATAAAACAATTGACTTATATCTACAGTATATATATTACTCTATTATTATATATCACATTTGCTGACCTGTCTTTACAAAGTTAGTCTTTTGACTCCTTTGTTCTCTGTAGTGTTCCACTATGGGCTTATGTGTGGGTTTGCCTGGCCTGACCGGCTCTGTAAACAAAATCATGGCTTATCACGCTCCTTACAACAGCCTCGTCAACAAGATTATTGGTAATGTAGAATGTTAGCAGCCATGCCTCTGGTATTGTTGTCAACATGAAATCTAAAAACAGTTGGCACGGCAACTATGCCTGCAGGGAGTGGAAGCGACACACACATACACACACACACACACACACACACACACACACTGCCCTACTGTCCCACATTGATAAAATGATACATCATAGGAATTACTGTACTGTATTGTACTAAAACTCTGCTATTCTGGATCATCTGATAGCAGCAAAGTGTGGTATTGGAGCATGTATAACAGGTGGTATGTGGTATCTCTCTTTCACAAAAGACCGAGACCATCTCATTCATTTGAATGGAAGCAGACTGTAGGTGCAGCGGGGGTGCAGAAGGTCATCGGGTTTTCTGCCTTGAAGAAGTCAAACCTGCCTAAACTTTTTCCGGTTCCCAGACGGTGCAGCATCATCTGGCTGCGATTGCCAATCAAACACATTCAAGCCCATGCTGCTGGTTCATTCCTCTGTAACCTCATATTTGTCCTGTGCAGCCTGCAGTCATTATAAGAAATGAAAAATCAAACATCTTTAAACCAGTGCTTTTTGTTTTTGGCGTAGTACAAGCCTTCAGTTTGACAGATTTATTATTGACACAGGACTTTATGGATCATGTTTAATTGTCTCTGTAGTAGTTAAAACAACAGGTTAGATTCCACACAGCCTTCCCACAGTAACTGATCCTTGTGTTCTCAGGAGGACCTGTGACCTGTTACAGGTGTTCATAGATTTATATTTCTCATGTTTGAATCTAACTCTGAAAGATTCATGTCATTTGTTGAATATTTCAGAAAAGGAACAGATAAAACAATATGACTCTTCTGTCTCCCAGTTTCTCTCATTGTCTACCTCCGTCTGCCTCCATCACTCCCCCCCCCCCCCAGTACAGGGGTCTGTTCTGTGCAGTGCTGGAGGTTGTGTGGTGGCTACGGTCGTACGCTGTGTAGATTTTTGCTGCAGTGCAGCAGGCAGTATTGTGCTGCTGCCTCTGTCTTTCCGCTGCTCTCTCTCCCTCTCTCTCGCTCTCCGTGTCTGTCTCTCGCTCTGTATGCATTCATTTTCTTGTATATTGTTTGGGAGCAGTGGAACACTTCCACACAGTCTTGCTGTAAAAATAGAAAAAAAAATGCCAGTATTGCCCCAGAGCTTCTGTATCATTCACCACACCAGACAAACCCAGCAGTTTGTTGATTATACCTTTTTTCCCCCTAGGCACTTACAAAGCTTTGTCAACATTTTCATGATGACCTTTTCTAATTTTCCTACTTGTTTTCACCATTTGTAAATCCCTGGTCAGAAGTTCAATGCCCACAGTTTCTGGCTGCTCTAGTTCTTGCTGTCGTCCTTTACCCAGGCACAGAGAGAGGGACAGAGGGAGGAAACGATGGGATGGGCAGGGACTAAGTAACGGTTTTGAGTGCTCCGCAGTCGGTGCAGTAAAGGCCAGCTCTCCTCAGGTATACACTTTGGGTTAAAGACGGTAAGGCACTCAGGCTCAGTGTGTCAGAGCGCAGACAGATACAGCACCGCGGGGACAGAGTGGAGGCTGAAACAATTTGCCACAAACAACATGGAGCTGAAGTCACTAGGTCCATGATATTTCTTGGAGACCTTTTCAGTAGGTGTCACTCGCTGTCACATGCCATACAGGCAGGTCTGACGTTGCTGTTTCACCAACACCATTTAGCCATGACATGACGGTACTTGACATTTCCGGGAATGTGTCAGCGTTATCTGTGGGATATGGTTATCTGCATGCTGGACGCCTCTAGTGGGAGATGGTGGTGGGGGTCTTTGCAAGTGGGTGACAGGCAAGGTATGCCTGTGTGTGTATATGTGTGAGAAGTTGGCCACGCTTGTGTGATCGGGTTGAAAGGTTCAGCCAAGCTCTGTGGGACATTGTGTCGAGTGTAAAAAGTTGAGCAGCAGTGGAACGGGTCTTCTAAACTATTGTTTGAGACTTAAAAAGAGATTCTGGAGCTAGATATGGAGGCAACATCTTTTGCTAAGATCGTGGAGCGGCAGGTACGCAAGACGTTAAAGGCTAAAGGAGAGTTCGGTGAGTCCCAGCAGAGAGCTACTGGAGAAGGGTCTCAACATAAATACAAACGCACACAATTATACTTGTCGCAGCTTTTAAATCGAACTGATAATTCTAGAAGTCTCTGTCTGTCTGTGGAACGCATATCCGGAGAATGTTCATCTTGTAATTGTCCGTCTAGGCAAGGAAGGTAAGGAAGTGCAGTGATGCATTAGGTGTGATTTGGACAGGTTCAAGATCAGTAAAGCTTAAATAAAGAGAAGACCAGTTATTTGTACCAGGATTGGATGTGACACATCAACATAAGTAACATTGCAGATCACGACAACAACTTATTCCCCAGAGATGATTCTCTAGCTCAGCGTTCTTTGTTGTTGAGTCGTGCTTCACTGAACTTTGAATAACGAGTGAACAGCTCTTTGTGCAGCAGCGGTGGTGTGACTTGTGACTTCTGTGGACTGTGTCCCCCAGCAGGTCTTTATTCTCCACGGCCTCACATACTGCAGGTTACTTGCACAGTTTAAGAAACAAAGCTGCAACCAGCATCACCGCAGGCCAAGCAAACAACCCGTTCCACACAGGCAGGTTTAGAGAGCCCACTGCACTACAGGTTTTAAATTATTAAATTTCACCTGCGCTGACACTCGACATGTTTAACACTGGACATAGTCCATCGATTCACTGGGTGAGTGTCATGAACAGTCTAGTGACGTGAACTCGGGGTGAAAGTCTAACCAAGGCAGTCCTCTTCCACACGAATAAAACCAATCACTGCAATGCAGATGATCCGACTTGAAGGTCACACTTTGTAGTGCACATGTGAGAGCATGTTTGCATTATGTGCTTTTATGTTTGCAATGCTTCTGGAGTTTGTTTCACAATATGATTCATTTTTAAAGCCAAACTAGGTGAATGTGGATCAAAATGTTTCTTCTCTTCTCCTCTCCTTATCCACCAGCTCCAAGGCCAAACATCACGGCCATCTTTTGTAGCATTCTCAGTGAAATCATCTCTTCTTAGTTAGAATTATATAACAACCCTAAACCAGCGCTGAATGACATCACATCAATATATTAACATAAACAAGTGCACTTAATTTAAAGGAGAGACGAGATGTGAAGTCGGGTAAATACCTCTACTGTTTGCAGACAAATGAAAACTTTTTCATCCACAATTGCCTCCAATAATTAACAGTTCAACTCACAAATGTTCTCCTCTTCTAAACACATACTTTGATGAAAAATTACAATATTTTTTCTTTTTTGAAGATAAATGCAACAATATCCTCCAGCATCCTACAGTCATTAAAAAGTGAAGGACGTGGTATAAAAAGTTTAACCGCTTTAGCTCAGTTGTCATACATCTCTGTCATACATCCCCCCTTTTGAATCTACATTTCACAGAAAATCATAAATCGTTTAGGATAATTGTATATTGTATATATGGTTTGACCTTTATTCTGGGTTCATCTTAACTGGTCTGTGTGAAAAGTGAAACAAGTAAAACGTGCACACTTAAGTAATAAGCAGTAATTCTCACTACAGTAGAGCTATAATTATGTCTCTAAACAAAGGGAGACTCGCTGCTGTGGTTTTGAGAGATATTAATATAAATTCTGCACCATTTTCAAAGTGAATCTTGCCCCTCCAAGGTGCGTGTGTGGATGTGTAATGGATTGCTTTATTTTCTCTTTTGTGGTTGTTTTTACACTGTTTTGATGACGGCCGCTGAGTCTGCAGCAGCCTCCTAATGTGAGTGGGATTTAGCAGGGTGACTGTGGGAGTGTGTTATAAGACAGTAAATACAGCACATGGAGAGTGAGAGAGAAAGTGAAGATCTAGCAAAGGTTTTAACTGAACCTCAGTCAGGCAGTAACAGAAACCCCTGAAGTTGAGTTTAGGCGAAATCCCTTTTTAGGTAATTATACTCTGAGTTTACCTGCTTCATCAAATGAATGATTCATAACCAGTGGGACCCGTCTGCTACTGAACACTTGTCTATTTTTAAAGCGACCAGAGAAAAGAAGGACAATGCAGATTTTCAACAGGGACAACATGGATTTGCATGGATGAGCAGGTTAGCAGCACTTGTAATGTCAGTCATGTAATTTAATATATTCATAAACCTCAGCTGATGGTTTTCTCGTAAAGGAGTCCATAACTAGACTCAAATTTCTTTAGGACCAATATGCAGACCCACTAATAGGTTATTTAATGTGCACGTGCACCAAGGTTACAGGGCTTTGTACCTATTAGTCTGTCACGGGCTGTTTTATCCCTTTCAAACTTTGCCTTTATATATCACATTTAATATTGACCTAGTCAAATTTTTCAAGTTGAAATAGTATGTCTCTCAGTTTGGACCCGCAATCACAACACATCACATGATTTCAGAGGGTTACTCTTTAAAAATACAGAAATAAATTAGACTAATCTGAAAATAGCAATAGGGCTTGTTGTTACTGTAAAATGGGGATTTATCAGGATTAATTTCCCTTGAATGTAAATAAATAATTCAAACATCCTGGTGAAAAATGCAATCATACAACCGGCTGATGCACAAAACACATTATTAGTCTAACCTGCAGCAGATCGCGTATCCCTGCTCAGGCAACACAACTGTTGGATTCATAAGACAACAAAGCCCGCAGATTTTTTCTTTTTTTACCATAATCTATATTTTTACTTTTTGCATTTTGGGCTGAATGAGTAAATCGTTTATTCACAGTTCCACCAATCCTATATCCTCATGAATATGTTTATGACTGAGTAACATTTCATTTTTTTTTTTGTCACAATTGTAGTGTAGTTATTACAGCCTAGGCAAGAGACGAGAAATAGAACGTATTTATTACTCCATGAGAGGTCAGTACGACTTCAAACCACAGGATGTACAATGTGCTTTTCAACTGTGAAATACTGAAGAAATGGAACATCCCACCATTCAATTGCTTTTGTTAGAGGTGGTCAACATTTGTATTACCACTTTACCATGGAGGATGTGCAAATCTGTGGTTGGAGGTGTAACAGAAGAGCAGAGAAAGAAATCTGAACCGTCAATCTTTCCTTCCGTCTCTCCTTTTACTCACTGTACCGGCGAGTACTTTGTGGTTTGTCTCAGACTCACTGAAATAACAGAACAGCGCTGACCAACTGTCCAATCCTCTCATGCTAGTCGTCTTTGTGATGTATCCTCCTCACTATTTCCAATACGTAAATAGTGAGGCAGCCAATCAAGCCCTCGCAGTGGAATATTACAACACTCTACTCTATACTCCAGAAGTACTGATATTTGAGATAGATATTGTATATTTCATGCACAGAATAATTCCTAATCCATTGACAGTAACCCGAAATGGACGAATAATGACAACAACACAGCTTTAAAGTGTTAAATATGGAAGGCTGAGGTCGGTGTTAAATTTTTACTGCAGAGACCGAGTGGGCCCCTTTTTTTGGAGGTAAATGAAGAGGGGAAAGAGGAAGAGTAACTTCCTCCTGCATCTCCTGAGAATCACGACAGAGTGATGGACTGAGGACTCACTGGTGACGATCATTGAATGGAAGAATCAGAGTTTATTCACAGCTCGTAAAGAGGTCACTGCCCCGCTGGTGGAGAACTGTATTCAAACATAACTATTGATACAGCAGACGGGAAATATCTGCCATCGCCGTTTGGTGTTCAAACCCATTTTTTGATTAGGAGGAGAATTGTCTTAAATTAAATAATTGATGGATTCACTGTGGAGAGAAACAATGAGCCACTGACTGTGCTTTGTGTTGTCGAGGACATTGACTCAACAATTTTGGTTAAATCCACATTTTTTGTTGACATTTATTGAATCTTACAGGAACAGTGACACATTTTGGAGAAAAGTCTTAAGTTCATGCGTCTGCCATGTTCTTCAATGTAGTGTCAGACCTGATGGTACCAAACCGTCCAACATCACTGTAATGGGGAGACTAAGTGAATCTGAGCACAATCTCCGTGCACAGCTGATGTTTCTGTATTAAGTGTAGCCCCATGAACGATCTTCTGATCTCATCATGATGTCTTTAACCCTTTTTGTACGTGGATGCAAACACAATAATTGGTGCACCACTTTAACTCAATCTTCAAATTGTCAGTTTTCCATTTCTGTTTGTGAATGCAGTAAACAAACACAATGCTGAGATGTTAATTAGTCGCTGTTGGAGAAGTTGGTGGGTGTAGTTCTACACTGAGCAGCAGCCTTGCTGTTTTCCCCTGTTTCTTTATACTGGTCTGAGCTGCGGCATTAAGACATCCTGGCTCAATCTGTGCCCTTAATGCAGAGATATATTGCATTTGTATATCTTGAAATGTACGACTATATCTTAAAAGATAAGCCGCAGAGGTCATTGGAAAACCGACCGGAAGCAAAGTGAAACTAAACTTAATTTGGCCCGGATGTAATGTAATTCTATGTAATTGAGGTGAGTTGCATGGATCTGCAGTGGTGAACTTGAGTCTCCAATCGATGGCGCAGGGGGAAAAACCTGTGGCAGCGGCGTCAAGTGTGGGTTAGACCCAGGTCGAATGTGTGTGTTCAGTTGTGTGGGTCGTCCTTTGGTTTTCTGTATGAAAAGGCTGCAATTAACGCAATTATATCAAAACCTGATCCAGATCATGTGGTTTCTTTGAGCCTTGGATTCTCAGGAGCTGTCTGGTTTTGTTGTCACGCCGAGTGTCTTCTTTGGAATTAATGAGGTTTTCTATTTGGTTTCGTGCACTCGTACGTTTTACTGGCATCTTATTTTCTCTAACCAACTCCTGTGATTGATTGATCTGACTGCCGGCCCTGTCTCCTGAGGGCCTTCAGCGTGTTCATTGTTCACTTGTCTGTCTGTCGCTATAAATCCTAAAAGAACAGGCGCCGTCGGCTCTGCACAGGTGGTTCAACTGTTTAATAGCTGCACACTGTATGTTTTCACCACGGGTCAAAAGACAACAGACATTGTACATGAAGTCGGCCATTACTTGCATTGGTTTCCTGTGTGACTTTGGGGGATGGAATGCCACTTTGAGATGTTTCCTTGCCTTTTTAAGCCAACAGTCTAATCCTCTGCAGCCTCTGCGGTGGGGTCCTTATCTCCCTCTTATCTGTTTGTGGTGCACTTTATTTCTTTTTCCTCCACCTCTGCTGTATCACTTTTCCCTCCAAGGGCAACGTTGGCTCCCCTCGACCTGCTCCAAAACGACCTGTCAGTAAAATCGGATCCTTTTCAGACAGAGCCGGACTGGTGTTTTGCATGCCAAAGTCTCGTTGATGGGGGGGCGAACATCCTCCTGGTGCCCTCCAGCTCAACACGGCAGCAAGAAAAGGTCTCCTTATATCTCCACCGTAACTCTAGATTCTGTTGACAGCAGAGGGATGCATGCATTCTTCACTAACCAAATCAGCAGTCTTTTTTTTGTGCGGTGAGAAAAAGAGCTGGAATAGGGGCGTGCAGCGATCATCGATCAATGCGAGCTGAAGCAAAATATGCCAGATCTTTGACTGTAACAGAAGGAGCCCTGGCCACTGATCAACCTCGACGATCATCATAAAACGGAAAGTTGTTGTGTTTCGCCCCAGACAGTCTGTCAGACTTGTTGACGCAGGAGAAAAGTTCTTTACAAGACATAATAAATGTGCTTTGTTTTTCTTTTACTTTTGTGTCTCACAGTGATAAAGCTGTTGATGGTGAAACTCGAGCGCCTGGCAGCTTGTGGGGCGTGTGGCGTTCTGAGATGACGTTGCTTGTAGGTTAATCAGGTTCATCAGACACACCGTGTGTCTGCTGTGCAGTCGAGACGATAAACTGCTCCATCACCACTAATCCAATAATACTCCGTACTTGTTTCTTTTTTTACCATTGTGAGTTTTCCCCCTGAGTAATGTTTTCTTTTCTTTCTTATTTCCTTCCTACGATAGCTGAAGCGAAATGTCTTTCAGTGATTTGAAACGAGCATGGTGTCAATAGCAGTTTTCTCTCCAATGATACTAAAGGGTTGATGTTTTTTTTTTCCTCACAGCATAGAGACGTTGGAGTCTTATACTCTCATGTTTGTCGTGGTCTCGTGCACAAGGGTCCCGGCTCAATCCGTTTGTCGGATTTACTGATTCACACCGCTCCTTATTTGATTACCTCATTGATGTGCGATGTTGGCAGCAATGTTGATGGTGAGGAGAGGTAAGAGTAACTGACAAGGACAGACAGTGCAGCACCAAGGTCCTTGTGTCATACACACCCTGCACCAGCGTGTCACTCCTTGCTGCTGTGCTCCTCCGAAAAAAATGCCTCCTCAGACTCTCTCTATATTAATATGTGTTTGGAGCTGATCTTATTAGAGGTGCCGGGATAAAAATAGATTGGGGAGCAGACCACTGAACGATGTTATGCACAGTAGTTATTAAAAAAGAGGGGAAAGTGGGTGACGGGACACCTGAGGGTTAATGGCACTGAAACTACAACCTAAGCAAAAAAAATAAATCAGAGTAGTGAGGCACCACTTATGCATACTGTCAATTAGCAAGCAGATTTTTTGAATATATGCTGAATCTGATTTTTATTTCTAATTATTTCGGTTGTGGACTGATACAAGAGAGACAACAGATTGAAGCTGTCCCGTTTTTTAACGACACACGGCACACATGAACCGTTAAATATGAGAGTGACTTATATCTGTTCTGTGTGTGGTCCGAGGTCTCGGGCTTCCCGGGTTTATCCGCATTGGGTCATCGCGAAAGAGGGATCATGGCTTTTTTATGGTTCATTATATCACGCAGAAGATAGAGGCCCATATGTCCAGGCCCTTTCTTATTGCCCTGTGGCACAACATGATTTATGGCACATATAAGCCGTGAGATAGGATGTGCTACATACGGCCATTGCTCTCAGCTTCGCAACATAAACTTTCTGTGGCCCTCTTTCGAGGGGGGGAATTAAGGGAAGATTTGTGGTTTTGTCGCTGTTCTTCATCCTCTTGAAGATGAATAATTAGTCAAACAAAATACTATAGTTGACCTCTCTGTCGAAGTCCTTCACAAGATCACAACACCCTTTATTATTTATATATCTCTAAATTCCATTTTTGTGGCTGTTCTGACAGATATAGAACAATGCTAGCTCTGTTGTGCTTCAAGATAAAGGCTGATGTCAACATGCTGTATGTTTGGCAGGTATAATGTTCAATATTACATTTTAGCCTGTTAGCATCACAGCATTCTCTTTGAGGGGCTGACCAACATTTCTATTCCTAGAGCCAGACTGCTTGCGCGGCCCTAAATCACATGGCAGAGTCTTGCTACTCCTTCCAAGGACTGCAACCCAGATTTATTTAAACCTTGAATGACATAAAGGTTCAAAATATCTAAATGCCAGTGCCAGTTGGCAGTCTTCTTTGTGTTAATGTAAGTAAATGTTGCAGTAAAAGATTGTGAGTGACAAGAAGGGAAATCTCTGCTGGCTTCGTGCCCACCGACGTCTTTGTTCATTCAGGACGGAGCTGCTGCTGCTAGCTCCTCTGAAATTATGAATATTACAGCAAAGTGTTATTCGTTCCGCCTGAGAGGCTGAAAATAATATGTTCTTACTGTAATGGCCTTTTTTCAAATGATTGTATCATTTTTATGACAATAACAATATGTTTCAGTAAAAACCAATGAGAAACTCAATGGAAAATATAAAACAACTAAGTTACAGATTAAGTAAAGGGGCTATATTAAAGGGCGTAGAACTTTAGCTCTCAAGTCTATGTGTGCATTCAAGTGGTGTTGGAATGATTAGAACAATTAGTCCCTGACTGGAAAAATCCACTCGAGTGCCACCTTAAGGCAGAAAAATAAAGAGTTACTGATGTCATCACTTATTCAACCATTAGCACAAGTTTATAATCAGTTCTAAGTAGTAGCTCATAATGTGAATTTGTCAAATGTAAACTTGTCACTTGCAAACCTTATGTCCGTCTCTCACAGGCACTTAACACAATATTTTTTAGCCAAATAGAGACATTTTTAACAATTAAACTGCATAAGCTTAACTTGTTTATACACATATTACACATGAACCTTTTCCTTTGCTCTTTAGATATCAGTAATAGTTAATACACTTAGGGTTAGGGTTAGGGTTAGGGTTGGGAGCTTATATTTTTTATTTTGATACAAGTTCACCCACATATTCACCCAGTGCTATATGCAGAGCTTTTACAACCACCCTCTGATACGGGCCACTCAGAGTTCAATAGCTTGCCCAAGGGCACTTCAGCATGAGGTGGCTGGAGGAGCCGGGGATCGAAGTACCGATCTCCAGGTTGGATGATCCACCCTTTCTCATCCCATGTATGATGGTTCCGTTATTCGTACCATGACAGGGGGATACAATTTCCCTTCTCACAGTTTTTTTCCACAGCTGTGAAGTTTCTTTCCTTTTACAAAACAAGGCCACGGGTCCCAGGAGCCAATTGAGGCACTGTGGTTGCATAAAGATTATAAAACCAACCCCACATACACTATGTGAATTTGTGCTTGGGGCCAATTGCAATGACTTGCCACTTCAATCTCTGCTCTCGATGTTGTTTGGAGTTAAATGGCTTTTTGTGCCGAGGCCTAGGTGAAGGCTAGAAAGGCATTAACTATTCAGCAGCGTGTAATGTTAAAAAAGAAACAGTACAGTGAAATATTCATACTGGAATTGTTACTGCTCAGGAAAGTCTTATTTTATTGATGCAACACATGTGATGGAAATTGGGGCGGGGCTCTGTGAGGACAAACATGCTTACGAAACAGCCGGGCGTCTGTGGACGGCCGCTGTGCAACCTATGGAGTGGCCTTGTTTCCCAGAGCTCTCCCCTGTCCCACATTCTCCTCACAGCAGCCAGGCCACAGCTTCTCTTCTAAACCCAGAGCCGGCTTGTGTTTTCCTATGTATCAGTGATGCTGCAGTCGGTAAAGGAGTTGTCATCCTGGGCAGACACGACCTGTGTAGTTGATATCTGAGCAACATACCCAGACTAAGAAGTCCCACCTGTTGTCACACATTGATGCAAACAGGGAGGTTTTGTTTGACTCCTTTTTTCCGTCGATTATTCTCAGAACGCTACTTTTTGTATCGTATTTTATTTTTCCTCAGTTCTGCATTTTGCTGTTTTCCCAGCAGCAGTGAATCCCCTGTACGGTTATCTCAATGAATGCATTCACTACTAATGCCACAGCAGAACACTGTCACAGGTATAGCAGGTGTTTGTGTGTGTGTGTGTGTGTGTGTGTGTGTGTGTGTGTGTGTGTGTGACTGGAGTGCAGCGAGAATGCTGACTTGCAGGAAGTCAAACTGTTCAAGGTGTTTCACTGAAACCTGTGGACTCGTTGTGCTTGTACAGTGGTTGTGTGTGTGTGTTTGTATGTGTGTGTGTGTGTGTGTGTGTGTGTGTGTGTGTGTGTGTGTGTGTGGTCCTGTGTGAGTGTGTGGTCCTGTGTCCAAGGAGTCAGTTTGAATTCCGTGCACACCTAGTGGCTTTTGTTGAATTTAGCCTCCACACTCATGTTTGTGTTGGAGAGGGATGTGTGTTGTTGTTGTGTTGTGTGTCGCAGATTAAATCATGTTTTTCTTAATTCTATCTGCATAATCTCTGCCTCCTCCTCCTCCCACCTCTCCTGCCTTTACGTCTGGATCCAGCTCTGTGTTGTTGCCCGTTTCTCGGCTCTTTCCCACACGGAGCTGCTGCTGTCCACAGAACAAAATGCAATAATCTATTTCACCGCATTCTAAATACACATCACATATAAAGCAGCTGTGTTTGAGTTATTGACTGTACTGTACTGTACTGTACTGTGCTGTTTGTGTGTGTGTATGTGTGTGTGTGTATGACTTGAATACAGTACAGCAGCAGTAGCTTGCAATCTGTCCTGTTGAATTTATAATGGTTTTAACCCCCTCCCTCTTTAGAACATGGAGCATGAAGCACTTTTGCCTCCTGTTGTGGGAATGGGGGCATGATAGAGCAAGTGCTTAGGTAACAGTGAGGAAGTGATGGCTGTCCTTTAAGTTAGAAGCCACGTGCACAAAGTTTTGTGGTGTTCCACTCAAACCATAATGAAATATGACAACATTACAGTATGGCTGCAAAAAAAGGTTGAGTGTGTTCGTCCTCTATGAGGACCAGTCGGAGTTGTAATTATCTAAGGTTTTGTGATATTTTAGGTCGACATGCAGTATTTTCAAAGATCTACCCGGGGTTAACACTTGACTTAAGAGTTAAGGTAGGTTTAAGAGAGGTTTAGGGTTTTGGCATTTAGTTTTTAGGTGATGTCAGGATCTGCCCCTGCACGGTCTGAACTTAATATCACTTTGTGGACTTCTTGTAACTTTCTGTCTGCCCTTGTTTTTGCATTTATGGACCTTGAATTAGCATTTCCGTTTGGGACCTGTTATATCCTTGTGTTGGGATTTTAAAATTGGACCTTTAGAGTTGTATTTAAGTTTTAGAGATGTATTTAAGCATTTTGAATGTATTATTGTTCTTATTGAACTTTGAAGTTTCATACCTTCTGCTTTACTTCCTGTCTTTGTCTGGTTTTCTTCCTCTGAGAGTGTAAGCCATGGCCGCATGCGTTTCACCTGTGTTTGCTGTTTAGTCTTTTCTGTGTCTCCTCACTTCAGTAAAGTTGTCCCCTGAAGTTTCAGTTAAGCACACACTGTTGTGACATGCTGTCTGAGTTAAGATTATTTCAGATTTCCATAGACTTGCCACCCTGCTTTGTAAGACTGTGAGTCGACAAACTGAATTGAATCTCTTCACTGCTCCTAAACGCCTGTAATTCTTTGAGTCACATAAAAAGAAGCACAAGATACAATACATACGTTAAGTGCATTTGATCAGGTTAGACTGTAAATATTAACTGAGAGGGATATAACTTCACACTCAATGAAATTTATCAGGAATCTAAAGCTTTTTAATACTGAATGGAAAGCTCAATTGAAGTTGTCTGCTCCACTTGGTGAGTTTCTGTTCCACTTGATTGTGTTCACTTTGCAGAGTTTAAATAAAAACCAACACTGCTTCACTATGGCTTCCTGAGTTTTAAATAATTAACAACAATGTTGTTCAAACACTTAGTTCAATGTGAAGTGACCGTGTAAAACTTATGTTACAATCCCACATGGTACCTCATGGAGAGTTTTTCAGGTCTGAACTGCATTTATTTTAGAGACCTCTTGAAACTGCTTCCTTGTCCATCGACAAATAAGAGTATGAATATGGCTTATTCATCCAGCCTGAGCATCAGGCATATTGATTTGATTACAATGATAATTTGTCCTCTTACTGTCTTGACGGAGTCGCTGAAACACTCGCTATGTTAGCTCACTGATGTTCCAGTGATTACATCAGTGCACCTGTTCTGTACAGACTGAGTCAGACTAAAGACATCTGACAAGGAGGTCATGTGTCCATCTGTTTGTTTGTTTGCTCTATATCTGTTGCAAAAACAGCAGGACATATTACGACAGAACTTGGTGCATGCGGTGGATCAGGGAATGTTTTCGCACTTTTTTTAACTTTGCAAGATTGTGTTTTTCAACAGCTTCCCTGATTTTCTCAGAGAAATCGGGCATGTTTAGGGGACTGACATTGCGTGTGTGCTACTTGGTGCAGATCCAAATTAAAATCAGGAAAAAGTGAATTCAGAGGGGGGACTGCTGGACCTTGGCCGAGGTATGCGTTGTACTAGTGTGAACATATCGCCAGATGAATGAACTCACTATGCGCTCTGTGTTTCCTACTAGTACAATGTCCTTTGCAACTTAATATGGGTAGACTTACCTTTGTCTGTGAAAGAGTACGGTGCAGTATTTTAAAAACAAACTTGCAGTTCTGATGAAGGATAAGACAAGGTGAGAGGAGCACAGTTAGGGACTTGGCTCTGGGATTCGATGTAGAACAAATGTTGGCTGTGCAGACTCTAATTTAGTTTGAAAGTTTTGGCCTTCAAAAATAAGGAAATTAATACGAAATCATTTAAACATCGCTATTTTGGGTTATTAGTGTGCAGTAGAAATCATGCCCCTGTACATGCATACCAAATGTTTCCTTACCCTCCTTTAATGCGTCCTGACTATGTCTTTATTTGAGTGGAATAATGCTGAATTAATTATGGCTAATTGTTTTTTTATGGCCTGTTTGTCTTGAACTCGGCTCAGCTTGATCTCCTTGGGTGTTTGGCTCAAACATGTGATTTGTCACCACCGACTGTTGGCAGTTAGAAAATACACAGAGGCGCTGATTATTCCAAGTACATGTTCTAGGCCAAAACTCATCTTTTTCTCATCTATGAATAATAATAACAATAATATATGACTTAGCAGAATGTTTCTTCTAAATGCAGTGGAAAAGAAGCTACATGTATACAGGATTGTGTGATGGCTGAAGTGTATGAGGAAGGGAGAAATGGGAGGCAGAAGATGAAGAGACAGACAGGGTACGATTGAAGGGTCAAAATGCTTCTCTGCTTTTCTACCACACTGGCGGGAAGCTCACCGATCTTAGTTAGTTTTCACGTGTTGATTGATTCAGTGGGATGAGTTGAACAAAATATAGTGTGTGTGTGTGTGTGTGTGTGTGTGTGTGTGTGTGTGTGTGAGAGGGAAGAAAGATCAGCGAGTTCACAAACATTTTTCTGTACGTACCCGTCTGCGGGCATTTAAACAGGCCATCCCGATTCCGATTGGATCATAAGACGGAGCAGCCAATCACAGTGTGGCATGACCTTTCAGGCATCCAATCCCAGTTGTGGAGATGCATGGAAGAACATTTGCTGCAGCTGTTAATACAAAATAACACCAACACATTGTCACTGTATATATGTTATTTATCTCAGCAACCAGGAGAGCACATGCATGGAAAAGTGTTTTTCCATTAATGCTTTTCCGTACATATCCGGTGTGGGACCACTTGTGAATGTGTGTATTGTGGTGCAAGGCTTGCCTGCTCGTTCACGCTACATCAAAGTGCAGCAGCCATGCAGTTTGTCGGCGAGAGGATGTTTCATTTCAGTATTTATGTGGGTGCGTGCTCTGTGAGTTACGACGGTGGGGAAGTTCTGCCTTCAGTTACAAATGGCATCCATCCAGACGAGAGCACTGTGGCTCTGATGAATTTGTCTCAGTGCAGATTCTCCCCACAGCGCACCACTGTCTACTGAAGCATGTTCCATTAATCTCTCCTTCTCTTTCTCTGTCAATGTGCACATTTCCTCGCCGTGCACGTGCTTGTGTGGAGGCATACGAATACTTGGACAGAAGGATAAGCTCCATCTTTACTTTTTGTCAAAATTATAAAGACATTTTCATAAAGTGACATCATAAATTGCTGGAGGTTCTAATTTATCAGTGGAGCTTTAAGTGGTTGCTATATGATCCGAGTTTCAGAGAATGATGCAGGGATTTTTTTTTTTTCTTATTTGCAGAGTATTTAGTTCACAAACTATGCTTCTAACCTTATAAGTAGTTGCAAAGTAATGGTATACTCATATTTACCACTTATCTACTACTACTGATTTATCTTTAACACACAGACACACACACACACACACACACACACACACACACACACACAGTGTGTGCCATACTCATTCACTGTATACCCCCCCCCCCACACTCACACACACACACTTTTTGTTAACATTGTTAAACAGGGTGCTTCCAACATTTCATCGATTTCAAACTCAATAATTTATGGCTTGTGATACAAGAAAAACCAGTCATGTTTTAGGGACTGACATTTATCAGTTTGGTGCAGATCCAAATTAAAATGTGGATCTAGTGAATTTAAATGTGGTTTCATAATGGGACGGTTGGGCCTCGGTGGAAGCTTTGGCAAAAAAGACGCGTTCCAATCCTCTTTATCATTATTTCAATTCCCCCCCCCCCCCCCCCCCCCCCCTTTGGTGCATATGGAAACTCTAAGAATAGCCCTGTCACCTGATGGGCCTGATAATACCGTATTGATGCCAGCCCCACACCTCCCTGCACCACCCTGTCCGGGCATGCATGCTGCATAAGTGAGTTAGTGACTGCACAAGTGGCTGCGCATCTGGGTGCGAGCGTGTGTTCCCCACCAGGAAGCAGGGGATCAGTGGCTTGTTGACATCCAGAGTGCTGTTCCGCAGGAGCTTAAGTCACCCAGGGGGACACAGTGCTGCTGATTATTGCAGCCAGACACAAAGGGTGGACGGGGAACACGCCGCTGCGCCTCTCTCTCTGTGCCGCTCACTCTAACCCGCTTTTGTCTCAACCTCCAACCTCCTCTGCCTACCTGCCTCTTTTCTGCTTTCCGTCTCTCCCGTGCCTCATGAGCCGGCAGTTTTCCACTCCTCTTTCTTCTCTCTGAGTCACACGTCAATATCTTTGTGTACACTTAACCTTTCCACGTTTTTCCCGGGGCCTCTTGCCTCCCTCCGCTGATCACACACTGGCTCTTCTGTGATGACACATGTGGTTTATACAGTGGAAAACACTGTGTACTCTGCCTGCCTGCTATTCAGCCAGGGAGGGAAAGGGAGGGTGGAGAAGCAGGGGAAAAAAGAGAGACAGTAGTTGCAGTTCTTTGTGCAGATAATCCAGGCCCACATTTTTCAAAAGACGCTATCTGAGTCATGGTTAAGCAAACCTGGAAGGATAAGACTTGACTATTACAATAACGTGGTTTCTCAGAATAAACAAGATCACATTTCATTCAGTTAGACCATAAATAGAGTTTCACTTGAAAATAAGCCATTGATGCTGCTTTCTCTCAGTTCACTCTATGATGCCAACATTGAAGTAAAAGCAAGAATTCAGCCTGCTTAAAAAAAGAAAACTTCATGTATTATTTGTCATTTATTTCAGCTTTTGTTTAAACTGTTAAGCAAGTTTATATATATAACTCTAAATGTTGGACCAAAGCTTTTCCTCTTTGGGAGAAGTGTATTCTTGTTTATACTTTTTACATTTAGTCTTATTTGACTCCATGTCAATGTCAACGTTGCTTTGCCATTTTTCTGATTCCCGACACCTGTTTGACTCTCACACACCCTTTTTATGCAGGTTTACGTTCATGTTCGAATCTTTAATCTACATCACGCGATCATGCACATTCCCACTGTCCCATTCCGGATGAGATGTTTTGCTTCGGAAGCCTAACAGAATCCATCCAGACCTGTTCGCCTGTGTCCCTCGTTACTTTTCCTTCTCCTTGAAAAGGCTCCGCCACAGCTGGGATCGAGGAAACTGGCTGCATGAGCTGAAATAAGCCGACTGTTGTCTGGTGAAGACCACAACAGCTGTACGGCGTGTGAAAGCATGAATGTGACACTGGAAATTTTGAGATGGCTTCATTCTACAGAACTCAAATACTGTCTTTTTTGTTGACTAAAATATTTCCCCATTTTGCCTTCATTAATAGGACAGTAGTTGTGAAATAGGGAGAATGAGTGAGGAAAGCCTTTTTATATTTGAAAATTTAAAATTAATTAAATCCCCCCCACCCTAACTGATCGGCATCTTTACTGTTTATGATTTATTGGAAGTGTTGATGAAAATAATAATTTCAGCCCTTCCAGATGTCAAAGCAAACTGTATTTTTCCGTTCAGCACTCCATGTTTCCTAGCTGCCAACCACCCAGTGTGGAGTTAACAGTCGTTGTTGCCCTCAGAGAACACACAGCAGCGAGGATGTGTTCAGGAAACAACAGCCTCTGTTTTTAGAAAACACTGCTGTAGTGAAGTGTCCTTTTCACCGGTGGCCGGCGCTTCTTCGCTGTGGAAACTTGTCATCTGTGTTTTTCCCCCGGATTCCAAGTGAAGGAACTGTTGCCTAATTATGACAGAGTGCAGTTACTGTGTGTCACTCTCCCTAATGATAAGTGACGGGACACAGGGGATAGGCCTTGTCGTACACCGGGCATGCTTTATTCATGTCGACTGTACAAGGAAACTGCATTGGGGCAAAATGGCATGTTCCTGCCGAGACAAGAGGAAGGAAGAGGCTTCGTTTTGAGTTTTCTGAACAGTTAATAATGCATATACATATACAACATATTTTTAGTTTGTTTGGTGTACATAACTCAAACAAGTAGTTTTGGCAGATATAAGTGTTTGTAGGGAGAAAATGCAGACTAGAGGTGTTGCTGTGTGTCGCAGTTTCAGATAAAATGCAGGCATATGTCTACACCGACACCAACATTCTTTTAGAAATAATTGCGAAGTGAAACTGAACCAGTGTCATGGAGGCATTCCTCATTGCACAGTATCTTTTTAACGAGGGTTGTGTGATACAATATTCAGAGAGATGCTGGAGAGGACGCTGTCCCCACACACCTACAGTCCACCCACCGAGGTGTTTTCACTGCTTGATTGGACGTCGTCTCAGGACCGTGTGGGCCTTTTCAAACAGCTCGACTGGCGTCTCCATCACTCCCCCTGCTTGCCTTCTTTCCCATGCTATTCTTCTTATTGTGACTTTATCTCCAGCACAGCTCCACATCCCGCTTCAGTCTCAATAGAGATCTTATCGGAGCAGTGGAGAACCAAAGCCACCAAAGCTGCTTTAAAACATGCACTGGACTCCGTAGTTCCTCTGTATTGTCTCTTTATTCTCTGTATATGGAGGTGAATGTGTGAATGTAAATGTCCTTAGCTTTTGTAGACTTTATCCGCTTGTCAACCTAGTATAAAATCAGGAGAATTATAGATGAGAACACAGCAGGGGATCGGAGTAGTGGTGTTGATATCACTTCTAACACGCGACAGATGAAAAAACAAAAATAACTTATAAGAAAAATAATTGACCACAAACCAAAATTAAACGGACAAAAGAGGCAGTAATGGGCCAAATGAAATTCAACCATCATTTGATTTTCTTTGCAGGGTGAAACCCTTTATTGGATAGTGTGTACTTTTTTGCAGATCGAAGAAAGTTGGCACAGTTTTAAAATAAAAAACACAAGAAGAAAAAAGAGTGGAAGCGACATCGCTTGTGGTCAATTCCATTTGGAAAGACTATAGGGAGATGAAGCCCAAGAAGGTGATGACAGGACATACGTACAAAATTCTTGGTCCGGACCTTTATGAAAACGGCATTAGAGATGTGATGGAAGCTAATATCTTTATCACTATGGGGGGCTGTGTTAGGCTGAATCAGTGTGAGCCGTCTTTTCGTGGCAGATAATGGTAGCAACTAGCAGAACTGTTTTTACTGTCAGAGGAGGGAGAGCCGGCTCCTGATCAGATGTTTCCCTGCAGACCACCACCTCCTCCTTGAAGGAGCTCACTGTACTACAACACATCTCCCTCTTTTGTTTAACCTTGCTCACTCTCATCTCTTGTTGAGCTTTCTCTCAATTGTTTCCATTCTTCGTAAAAAAAAACACTTATTCTGAGCTGTGGAACCTCCTCAACCCCTCGCACCTGAAAGCCTGCTATCATGCATTTGATCTGCAACTCCAAGTACAAGCTGGTAAATGTCAGGTATGCATGAGTATCCCCCTTCCCTGCAGTGTTAACTCATTCGCTCTCTGATCCTGCACACTCGCGCCGGGATCTCTGGCGTAATGGCGCGAAAACCCCCACTCCCGCTGACTGAAATACTGTTCACTGCACCATGCATGAATGTGCAGAGTTGTAGGTCAGACATCTACTATAGCAACCTATATTTAAAGTGACGATATACACACAGTCAGAGATATAAGTATAATATGTGTCAGACTAAACTGCGGATTGTCTTTGGATGTGGCTCAGGGAGCCTGAATAGATCTGCCGTTGCTACACAGAAAGCCTGTTTTGTGCTCACACAACATCTCACACAGCCTAGTCTGTAAGTGATGAATTCACAGATGACTATCAGGTGCCGTTTTCCCACCCGGTGAGTCAGCGATCATCATGTTCCCGGAGGTGAGAAGGCTGCAAGAGGTTGCAGACGCAACAGTTGCAATCAGCACCCCCCCCCCCCCCCCTCCTCCCGAAAACCTCATTCCCTGTCAGAAAGTGGCGCCCCTGGATGTCTCCATCAAACTGCGATGCCACAGCTCATGATTCACTGACGCTGCATTGCCGGCGCCTCGGTCGACCCGGTATAGGGAGGGTCTGGCTGTCATGCAGAAGCAGTAAATTGACCATTAACCTGTGTTGCCGCCATCGCGGCCAACGGAGAACAGATGGTGTTGTCAGAAGATCTTGTAGCGGTGATATATTTTTTATGTGCTCTAAGTACTGAGGCTGGGCGGAGGGTAAGGACACGCTGGGGCTACCACTCGGGAGACAGCTTAGTGTCTGATCCTCAGGGTCCTTCTTACATTTTGACATACGCAGAGGAAGTAACGGTGCCAGCGTACAATGTGTTCACATCCAGGTTCAATACTGATATTGGAGACTTTCTGAACAATGACTGACAGAACAACTTATCTCCTTTTACATCTCAACCAAATGCAAGTTTTATGAAAAACCATTATGTGGTCAATTCCTGCTATTTGACTGCTTAATTTTCTCCATGTAACATCACTGTCCCTTCTCATGACCACACAAACACACACACACACACACTAAAAACATTAGCAGGGTGGTAATTATGAGTTGTTGGCTGAAAATTTCACTGAAGGCGTGTTGGTGTTCTCAGCTGACATCAAGCCAGTGCAGATAGATATACTGTCGTGTGGTTGTTTGAGGGGAATGAAAAGAGACATGTGGAAATAAAAGACATTTATGGTCTGCCTAACAGTCCCAGCTCAAGGCCCACTTACACAGCATTCAACCTGTTACTGTTTCAGAATAATAATTGTCAATGATTATGACCTATGTGATTATCTATTGTATATTTGTACACTCTGCCGTCAAAACACACACACACATTAGCTGTGACTCAACTCAGGGGCTGCATCCGTCGAAGGCTGCATTTCAAGACCGATTTCAAGCATGTGTCTTTTTATCCTAGAGAAACAAAGGGTCCACCAGGTGGATCCTTCCCGGCTCAAAATATACCATGAATCATTTTGCTTCTGTGAAAAGAGGTAATGGTGGCAACAAAGGAAAAACCTTTACAATAATTTATTTTAATTTTAAGTACTCGTTTTTAAACAACCGAATAACAAGCTGCTTAGATGGAATAAAAATACCGAACTGTCTCATTTTGGTTCGGCTGACGTGGTCTACGCAGCCAATGAAGGATGCAGCCATCTTGATAGACCGTGTCCTCCGAAGGATGCTGCCCATGAATCAAGACACACACTGTCATCAATCACTTTCGGTGTCATTACACATACTGAGTCTTAATTCAGAGGCTGCATCCTTTGGAGGACTCAAACTAATAGATCAGGCCGTGAAGGTGAAATTCAAAAGAAACAGTCTGGTCTTCCATTGGATTCACCAGTCTGTACCTCTGCATTGGATGGTGAACGGAGGATTCATATGTTGTCTTCAGGCCTGGTTGTGTCGCTGTGACAGAATCTACAGCTTGAGACTGGACGGCCAGAGACTTGCAGGAGACCCAAACTCTACACATGCTCATAATTGCAGGGAGAGATATGCACAAATCGAATTAAAGTCAAGTTTGGCCAACCTGGGCTGAATATATAAGCCAGTATTAAATTATAACTTGGGTTTGACAAGGTTGCTTTTATTCTACATGTTGAGAAACCTGCCATTTAACAAGCCAGCGAGGTGACTGTCTTAAGTGCTGATATTCACATGTTTAAGTGACTGAGTTAGGAGGGAACCTTCTCCTTCCTGTACTTTTTTGGTGCATGATTGAACAGTAACTCTTCTTGATCATGAGCTATAAATGATTTTACCACAGATCTCAACAGGTCACTGCTTGCTAGTGATTTCAGCAGATTTAACAAAGATAATAGATTTCTGGTTGTAAAGTTTAGTAGCCTGAGCATCCTTTCTGATCTGATGGTTGAATTATCTTCACCTTCACATCTGTTGATCTAAACCAGTTAAAGTTTCAACTACCCAGGCTGTTTGTTTACATCTGTTTCATACAGGAGCAGGAAAGAGGAGCGCCCCCTTTAAAAAGGAGAAAAATAAAAGGCCTCGACCTAAGTTGTCTCAATGAGATAAATGGAGACAGACGAGTACACTTACACATGTGCTGCTTCAGTAGCACATTGTCGAGCGTTTAAGAAACACTTGACATATTCATACCCATCTGTTGTTTAGAGTCAACACAAGGTGGTGCTCCAGAGAGACGGGAGGAGGTGTCAGACCACATCGGGTTCGTGCTACACTTAAGGTCCAGACAAAGTCATTTCTATGTACTGGGGTTTTGGACCTGTCATCCCGATTCTTATTTGCATGTCGACTTCAACCAGAAAAGGGAAACTTAATCAATAGAACCAAATGTTTTCCACAGTTACCAAAAACCTTCGAAAAAAGTGAAAAGCTATCTGTGTACAGAACAGTGGTCTTCACTGTAGTTTTTTTACATGGAACAAGCGACCAGAGATGTACTTAAAAATAAAAGTCCTTTAAATGATATATCCTCATTCATCCTGCATGTGGTTTGGGGTGTATTGTACTCAGAGTAATGTGAAGCTGAGTGTGAATGAATGGTAGCTGTGTCAGTTTGGAGTGTGTGAATGAGAGATGAAGTTTTGGCATATTAAGGTTGAGTATCTGTTGGATTTTTAGAAGCACTGAGCTGTGTTTGTGTGTGTGTGTGTGTGTGTGTGTGTGTGCGTGTGTGCGCACAATGGCAAAGACCCACTTAGAGTATAATAAGAGAGGGGTTGGATGAAGTCAGACAGGTTGTCCTGGATCGTATTGTAGTAATATGGGTCAAGACCGGATACTTCACAACTCCCTGCTTGACTTAAAAGCTTCCGGATACTGTACTTTGCTTGGGATTCAACTGTGCCTCAATGCATTGTGGACATCTCAGCATATGCAACGGTAATTATTGTGAACAGTTTATCATGTATCCCCCATATGTGTTAACAGTCTGAATCGTCTTGTTAAAGTGATGACAAGGTATATCTGTTCTTTGTTTTGTGTCACATCAGTTGGTTCACAAGTGAGTTGGATGTCACAAATGTGAGGGAACACTTATCTTTACATATGTTCCTATAGTCTCTGTATTCTGTATTGAATGTGACTGAAAGCTATGGAAAAGAGATCGATTACCTCAATAGTTTATAATTGTTTCGTAGATCTGCGTCGGACTAAGCAACCAGCATTTAAAGAGCTGTCACTGCTGTGACACACATTAGGGCAACACGCACACACAAATACACAAACGGACCCACAAACATACACACACTCTCTCTCTATCTCTCGGTAATGTTGGCTGTTTTCCCGATTGTGTGCAAATTCAGCACTTTTCTAGTAGTTCAAAATTGCATGCATCATACAGAGTTGTGCTGGAAATCAGATTCTTTGCTGTATTATTTAATAAAACCTGAGTTGTTAATAATAAAATAAACTCTTGTCTGTAGACGTTCAGATTACTTTCTGTTTTCAGATCAGAATATCATCCGACCAACAGCTTGCATGACAGTTGCTGTGTGTGTGTGTATGGTCCAGTTATTACTCAAGTTATGGGGACGTAAACCATCATATTATAAGGACATTTCTTCATTTATTTAAGTGGCATGTTTAGGTGAGGTTTAAGTGAAGGTTCGGGTAAAGGTTGGGGCTAGGCTAGCAGTAACTATGGTTACGGTTAGAGTTAGTCTTCTGAAACGGTTAAAGTGATGTCCTCTGAAGTTACAAAACTGTGTATGTGTGTGTCTGTGTGCGCATGCTTTTATATCTATAGTCATGAGGGCCAATTTTTAAGGTTAGATTTCGGTTTAGGGTAGGGTAAGGGTTAGGGTTAGGCATTTAGTTTTGATGGTTAAAGTTAGATTCATGAGCGAGGGAATGCATTGTAAGTAAGTGTCCTCACAAGTACAGACAGATGCGCATATATGTTTGTGTGTGTGCAACTGAAAGGTATTTTAGTGCTTTGTCCTGTCATACTTTTACTTTTTCCGGAATAAGCTCCCCTCCTCACAGTATTGCTACAGTTTTGGCTCTGTCCATGGTGCTGATCGTCACTGTCTGAACTTGTCAGCTCCGGTCTATAACCTCCAGTTCTTCAGTGTTTAAAACTCATATTTGAATTCATGTCGTGCATGTTCCTCGCTCGTGTTGGAGACTTGTACTAGTAATTCATGCCGTGTGTGAGGAACTTCAAGAGCGGCCTAAAACGCACCCCCCCCCCCCCCCCCCCCCTCCTCCTCGGGTGCATTATTTATGTCGATTTTAGAGTTTGAGAGTTTTGGTCTGTGGCTTTGTCGCGTTGTGTTTCCGTCAAAGACATTTCTTTCTCACTACATTCATTTTTCAGATACATTTTCTTGTTTCCTGATTCTAATAGCTGACAGTCTTAGAAACAGAGAGAGAGAGGTGGACGCAGAGAGACAGAGGGAGAGATGCTGTCATTTACCGAGGCTGTCTTAATTTGGAATCAGCAGGTCCATGCTCCATTGCACCAGTCTGAGAGAAGGAGGAAGGGCAGTTATCATCACTGTCATTTCAATGTGCTACCATCTTTGTGCAAAGAAACAGACGTCGAAAGAAAACTCTGGTCCGCAGAAAAAACAAAGTTACACTAAAAGCATCTTGTTGTGAATTTCAAATCTAAAAGTATTAAATCAAATGCTTCTTCAGTTGCTGCTGTGTAGTTTCTCTCTCTCTCTCTCTCTCTCTCTCTCTCTCTCTCTCCACCACTCATCAGACAAGCCTCATCAGTTTAGATCAGCGTACACAGCCGCATCACTTTGCTCTGATTTACTATCATGAGATACGCAGGGGCCTTGATGACACTGAGCCTCAGACATGCAGCAGTATTTGTCAATGTTTATTTGTTTGTTCGCCTGTTGGTGGCTCGTATTATGAGTATGTGTCATACACTCTAAAGGGATGAGGAAGCGAGAGCTGGCATTGAACTGTTAAAAGGCTGTTACTCCAGAATCGATGCACGAGAGACTTAATCATTACAGAAAAAAGACAAATTAGTAAATTTTTGAGTATCTGTTTCTCTACTTGAGTCAAAATGTGTGTACTTTCCCCCCCGCTGGATATAAGCTATATCAAAGAATAGATAGATACTGTTAACACAAGACAGATGAAGAGAGACAGAGTGCACCCTGGGATAGCAGATTGCGAGTAGGAGCTATACAGGCCTCTTGGGATCTTCCCCCGCAGGTTAAGTGAGGCTCTCGGAGAAGCTGCGGAGCCTCATTTAATTACAGGTTAGCACGGACGTTTTGATTAAAGACTTTCTCATCGAATCCACGGTGGCTTTAACAGTCTCCATCTGCGACCACTGCGTCTAAATTAACATAGAGCCCTTATGTAAAGAGCAGAAATTAAGACATTAACTTAAGACGCACAAAAGTTTGATAAAAATAGAACAGGAAGATATTTCTCTGTTGCTGTCCTCGGTACTTTCCCCCGCTCAGGTTACAGGAGGCATTGTGCAGCGCGGTGTCCTGATGTGTTTGGCAACGTGGCCTGTGGAGCAAATTCTCCTCCTTCATCAACAGCCCCACATGTGTCGATAGAGCGGTTTAAACCCATTCCTGCATGTGGAGGACAAATGGTGCGATGCTCATAGATCACATCAACTGCAGCTCTGCCCATCCACTCGTGTTCACACTCTTTTTACTTGCTCTAACTATTTGTGTTTTACATTTTAAGGTATTACAGATCCGAATAAGTGAAAAATGTACACTTTCGCTAATTTCTCTGATCCATTGTCTATTAATATTCAGGTGATCACACTGTTTACACCGAGCTTCAGTAATACTTGAAGTAATGAGTAAAAGGCATCATTACCTCTCTTTTGTACTGATTTTTAATCATTTTCTAATTAAATAATCAGTGAAGAACTAATAAATATAAAATACATCTACATCCTGATTTCATCAAGTCATAAATTAAAATGATGCACATCAATTGCATGTGGATTTATTCAGTTACTGATATAGTAAAAAATCCTTATAGTTTGATTTACTTCACCTACTTCCTCTTAGTAATGGATATGCTCTAAATTTAGATCTAAGACAACATGTTGTTATTCTGGTTTGAACATTGGAAGGTAAAAAAGGGAAAGAAACATTGGGTGATTTTTGATTGATTAAAAATGTTAGTTGTTTCATCCATGTTGGCTGGGCTGTGGTTAATAATTTTATTTCATGGTGCAGGTGTCTGTATTCAGTGAAATCATCAAACAAAAGCTTGGCTAATTCTCTTTCAGGTTTGGTTTGCTTCAGACAGAAAACTGTGGCCTGACCCGCACTCCAATGTATGAATTTGAACATGTATTTCGCAGGGAAATTCTCCACATAAACACAGATCAGCAAAATTCCCAGCATATCATTTGATCTACTTCTTAAACTTTGGAAAAGTTGCTGATAAAGTAAGGACCTCTAGTGTCCACAGCAGTTCAATAAGAAATGTACCCGGATGTTTAGCAAGGTGCCTCTCAAAGTAGGCTGTTTGTAATTGAGGGAGGTTTATTATAGAAGGCCAGAGGATATTTAAAAACAGAATAGGAGCGTTCTGAAAGCCAAGGCTCTCTGTAACAGCCCCGATTCTGTCTTGGTGATTTACACCGCCCTGTAGTGTAGGTCTTCTAGAGGCTTTTACCAGAAAAGGTGGAGCCTCTATTGGGGTTGTATAAATGATGAATTACCTGGTGGTTATGAGATAACACACGTCAAATATCGGCTGTCACACCCTCACAATGCCTGAACATTGGATAAACACACAGAAGACAAAACCTATGTTCTTCTCACTCTGCATAGAGAATAGGTGGTGACAGGGAGGGGGGTCAATATTGCAGCACCTAGCTGAATTAAAGAGATCAGAGGTGTTTATATAACGTATACGAGTCAGTGTCAGTGACAGGTAGAAGACAGATCCGCTAATTATCCCAGCTAACTTGGCTCTTTTTGAAATGAGTCAATTAAAGCTTCCACTTCACACGAGCAGCTGTCATGTGTGATCTACTCTCATATTTTACTCTGACCTGACATAAATCAACATATGGCTGTTTGTCTCATAGTGCTTTGTGTGAGACACTAGTGAAGAAACGGTCAAAGATGTGGCAGGAAAACAATGGACACGGCACGGAAATAAAAGCGCAGACATTGATCAGATATAATGGTCATGAAAATGATTATTGATCAATAAGAAAAAGAGAAACCTCACACAAAGATAACAAACAGTCAATCAATTGAATTCCCCCACATTCTTTATTTTAAATGTTGTAAACAAAGTTAGATAACTGGGTCCCATCATTAGGAACGATTTATGCAGTGGAACACACATTTTCTATATCTATGACGGTGTTAAAATATCACTTTTTTAGAGCCTACTGTCCGAAACTGAAAAAGATTCAGGTGGTAATATCATATAATAATGCATTCAGAATTTTGCTCAAGCTTTCAAGTTGGAGACTTGCGAGCCACATATACGATGAGCCCATATTTCATTCTCTGCTGAGGAATTCTATACATAACTTTATGTTTCGATTAACTGACTCAAAACATGATCACATGGGCCTATCCGAGATATAACACTGATTTAGAAGTCTGTATGTTTTTTTAAATCCCTGTGTAGCCTACTTATAAATGGTTACGATTGTATTCTATATTTTTATGCTGTTTTTGTAATTTATTTATTTTATATTTCAGTGATTGGTAAATACATGTTTTCTGATATCAAGCTTTAACCAATGGCAACCGGCTAAATACTTAGACACACATGTGATCATGTGAGAAAGATGTTGCACGTAGGAGATCACATCTATTGAAGGGGTTAGACGCTAATGTTCCACATGTGACCTTTGAACCGCTAATGTGGTTTTACTTAACTGGGACAATAACTGCAGCTCAAGCCTCAGAGGATGGGGCTTTCCAAAAAAAATGACAATTAGGTTAGACTTAACAGACCAAACAAAGCCCACACGCATGATATTAACATGATGAATCAGTTGCTTATCGTGGGCGCCGGGACCAGACCCAGGATTCACAGTCCTCCGTGATGCTCTCGCCTGCTCTCAATGACAGGTTTTCCCCCTGTCCACCTCCAGACGCATCACCTTGGAGCACGGAGGGTCATGAATATTCAACAAAGTCTCCATTGTTTATATATGCAGCAAAGATCAATGGGTGCCCTCTGCATGTGAACACACTCTAATCTCTCTGTTACTGTACCGCTCCTTGCTAGTGTTCATATGGACACCGATAAAGACACAGAACTGAAGGAAGCAGAGCGTAGTTCCACAGAAGAGACAGTTCCCGTCTTTTCTCCTCTGCTGTCGTCGGGCTGTGTTTCGCCAGAGAGCTACGACCCCTTGTTCACGACGCCTGTGCTAAAACACTCGCCATGAATAAGCTGCGAATGAAACACTTGGACAGCTCCGGACCGAAACAACTCCCTCTCTGCAGCACGCCAAATAAATATTGAGTTTATGAGTTTGTACTCAATCTTTTATTGGCAGCGGACTTTGACTGTGGTACTGTAGAGCAAATCATTTAATTCCAATTTGGTATCCCTCCAATCATTTCATTTCAAATCTGAAAATAATAGAATATATTGTTCCAGCAGCTGTAATTGGTACAGAATGGGATGCGGCTGTACAGCAAGATAAAAAGGGGAAACAAACAGATGAGCTTCACGTCAAAATCTAATCTGGTCACAAATGCCTCCCTGACATGAGAATATGGATGAACATTGTTTCCTTATCTCATTCAACATGGGTGAGGAGTTCATTGTATTTAATCAGCTAATGCCGCACCAGGTTGACTTACCCTGATAAAGTCGTGCTAATGCTCGTATTGAGCGTGGACCACGCTGAGAAGCTGAACTCAGCCACTTACTCCATCTGGCCCAAAGGGAGGGGGCTTATAATAAAAGAGTTGTATGCTCCGGCTATGGAGGAGGGAGTGGGTGAGTGGGCTGGGTACTGCAGGGGTAGGGGCATTAGAAGGTGTGTAAGCAAAGAAAGAACTCAGAGGTGGAAGTGTTTCCATTTGGGGTTGTGTGTATTTTTGTGTCATAAAATATGTCTTAGAGGTTTAGATTAATCTGATTCGTTTAAAGCAGGATCGTTGTGGAGTGTGTGAAGAAGAGATGGACTTGGTGTGGGTGGATGTCGTGTTTGTTTGGTGTGTGTGTGTGTGTGTGTGTGTGTGTGTGTGTGTGCCTTGTATATACAAATGCATACTCTGCATGTGGGAGCGGGAGGCGGGCCAGTGGGTGTGGGCACCAAATGATTCAGTGCTTCAGCGACAAGATTCATGTTTTAGTAGTATGGGCTCCCATAAATTACATGGCCCGGCTTTTCTGCCTCTGCAGCACAGTACCCCTCTCTCTCTCTCTCTCTCTCTCTCTCTCTCTCTCTCTCTCTCTCTCTCTCCCTCCCTCTCTTCACTCATTCTCACATGCCTTCATTCGTCACTCTCACTCTCTCACACATTTCATCCCATGCGTTTTTGTTGCACTTTTCCATGCCATCAGAATGTATATATTTTGAGCTGCGTCGTGCCTACGGATGTTTACCTCTCATCCCACTCACACGGGGGTAAAGTGCACGGCAGGGCGGCTCAGACTAGCACACTTGACTCAGTGTGTTTACCTGTGTGCACCGTGTGTAGGCTCGTGACAAACCGCCCAACTTACCGGAGTGTACTTCGGGGAGCTTCACGTGTGTGTTACTTAGCAACAGTCTGTTGCAGTGCAGAGTCTCTTTCAGTTTCTTTAGGAGCTCTGCCATCTCCCTCGGTGGCCTTCTGTAAATGCAGCGTATACAAAAAGAGACCAGAACACTGAGAGAGAGAAAGCCCGTGATACGGTGAATCAACATGTGTCCGATGGTAGAGCTGGATGAAGGGGAGTGGGTTCCCCTGCAGCTGCCCCTCCGTGCATTCATGGTTTCTGTCCCCACCACCTCTTTAATGAATAGAGGACTCTAATTGAAAGTCAAAAGAATTGTTGGAAAAATGTAGATTGGCTCTTGCTGTTTGTTTAGATCTGAGCCTTTATTGTCTTTGTGTCAAACGACAACTGCTAACTCAAGCTATATGTATAATATAAATTTAACATGTATATTTATAATGTTCTCTCTTAAGAGGCGGTGGACTAGTGGCAGAAACTTGGACTATGGGCCGAAAAGGTCTCTGGTTCGTCTCAGGTTCGACTCCACGGAGAAAAAACAAAAAGACGAACCTGGATTGATCTGTCCAAAAATCCAAGAGGATTCTCCCTGCCCTGTCTAGTGCCCCTGAGCAAGGCACCTTACTCCCCCAACATCTGCTCCCCGGGCGCCGTACATGACTGCTCACTGCTCTGTGTGTCCTGCACCAGATGGGTTAAAAGCAGAGGTTAAATTACAATTGCATGAGTGTGCCTGTGCATGTGTTTGGGACAAATAAATGTATCTTAATCTTAATCTATAAATGCCTGTTGTGACTCTTAAACCAAAGCAATGTAAGCAGGTTAAATATGCTAAAGAGCTCTCAGGAGTGGAGGGGAACAGCTGAGTCTGGTGATTATTTCCTTCTTTAACATTAGCAGCATTTTTTTTTATATTTTATATATTCCATATGTTTCTCAATTTTTTTTGTTTAACATGCATGCCAGCTCAACACAATAGTTTCTCACGTGGATGTAGAATACAGACATATTGGATGGAAAAGACACACGATAAACATACAATTCAATACATTTATCATTATTGCACGAGAAATATTTAAGAAACAAACAACAAGAACTTGGTGAGTGCACCACTTGAGTACTTAAGCAGAGAAGGATCTCACCAGTACCAACAACACAGGGTTGTACACAGAGTGATTTGGGGTTTTGTTGTCTGATCAGTGAGATGGTATCAGTGCTGTCCTCCTCACTGCTGCACTGCAGGAGCACAAATACAGAGTCGTCCCTGATGAAGTGTGTCCTGTGCATCCTGTTTTCTTGCTGAGCTGCAATTGACAGAATCTTTGCATCCAAACCTGCAGTGAAGAGACAACGCTCAGATGCATGTCTACATACTAACCGCTGCAAATG
The DNA here is from genome assembly GCF_949316205.1 of Platichthys flesus. Classification (NCBI taxonomy): domain Eukaryota; kingdom Metazoa; phylum Chordata; class Actinopteri; order Pleuronectiformes; family Pleuronectidae; genus Platichthys; species Platichthys flesus. The sequence goes on along the minus strand of NC_084957.1, from coordinate 17,807,974 downwards.
TTCTCCGGGAAAAACCAGTGTGTTTGTTGTTAGGCCACGAAGAGTCGAGACACTAACGTCTCTGTAAGACATATTAGTTAAAGCGATCTAATTTAAGCTTGTTGATTGGACAACAGCACATCTCCCCGAGCAGGAATTGACCAGGTGTCAAGGGGCCTGATGGAGAGGACAATGTGGTGAGTGTGTGCACGCGCACGTGTGCTCATGTGTTAATGTCCCTGCATGAGTGTGTGCTGCTGTAAGTACAGACATTTGTGTGCACCTGTACTTACTTATCCTGAAGCTCCCCTTTATTTGAGTGTGGCTATTTTTAGAGCCATGTCCAAAGGTCAACTCCTCCGTCTGCTGGAAAAACACTGAAACAACGGTTTAATGGAGCTCGTGCATCCTCTGGGACTCGGACAACCCTTTGGTCAGAGTCACTGGCTGTATGCTTGACATCCTCCGGAACAATGCATTGACGTGATGACACATTGTGACGCCATTTTGACCGGTGGTTTATCCGATAAGTTGACCACGGTACTGGATAATTATTCAAAGCTGGAGTTAAGAAAAAACAATCAAATTTAAATCCATCAGCTTTCTTTGTGTGGAGTCATCATTATGCCTAAATACACTTAGTGCAGAAAGTGATGCGCAAGTTTTCCAATCCTCTTTTCCTTGAAATTGACCCATTTGCCATTTAGCTCTATTCTGGCAAATGGCATTACTCACCCAATGATTTGCTGGTTTGGCTCCAGCCCCCCGCGGCACTTAAATGTCACTGATCAGCACCAGTAATCCTATAACAGATATATAATAATACATTAAACATAATAATTGAACACTCTTAACCCTTAGGCCTCCTTTTTAAGGAACGGGGATTCTGCATTTGGCTTTTACTTAGCTTACTTAGACTAAGATGCAGGTCCGTTCATCCGCCTATCCTTTAAGCACTCGGTCATTTTAATAGCAGAGCTGATTTTTAACTCATTTACATGGGTTCCTTGGTTCTTTAATCTGTAGCAATACTCCATGTTTTATAAACTGAGATTATATCTTGCAAGTAAAACTTTAAACTTACTGATAACTGTTGCAGTCACAGAAATGCTGTGGATTCAAATGTATGTCTTGTAAGGACAATACTTGAGCAAATGTTTTAAGTTACTTTCGAATTCTGTCTAAGAAATAAATGATACGCTGCAGGATGAGTTTATTCCTGTTCTTCACACATCAAAATGTGTCACCTCTGAATTCACTGGAACCAGTGTGAATCCATGACACTTTCTTTTCAAAGAAGTAAACTACTACATTTTTTCAGCTACGTTCAATACAGGGTTTCATCAGTCATTCGATATTTGTGTCCCTTTAAATGACAGGGCGGTAGCAGCAATCATACGAGGTCGGCTGTGTCAAGCTGCAACTCTCTCACCATCATCACCGTCTTCTGCCAAATAACCCTCTATCTTTAATATCCCGAGGCCTGCGGTGAAAACGCCTCCTCCTCCTCGTCCTCCTCCACCTCCTCTGCAAGTAGGTGTGAAGGAGGAGGTGAGCGAGCTCCAGCAGGCCAACGTACGTGTCTGCGCTGCCAACGTTTGAGCTCTCTGACCAAAAGTCCCCCCTAGCCGAGAGTCTGTGGAGAAAATTACAGTTATGTGGCTTTTTTATTGCATTGAAGTGATTTTTTAATTTGAAATGGGCGAATGTGCTTGCTCCCTCATGTTGGGGCCCAGTCACACAGACCTGGGCTCCGGCTTCTCACTTACACTGCAGCTAATTATGGTCCACTGTAATTACAAATGTGTCACTTCTCATTAGGCCCCAACCGCTGACATGCGAATGAAACAGAATTGTTTTGATCTTTTTCTCCACTCTTTTATACCTCGGTTTGACGCAGAGTAAAATAAAGTACTCTTCTCTCCGTTTTAATACAATTCGATCATTATTATTTAACTCTACTGAGGTTCATGTATGTTAATCAGGGCTCGGGCACATGGAGAGAATAGATGGTGTTTGATGCTTTGATTTCACTATCGCTCCAGCTCATGTGCTGATTTCTGCACCTGCCTCATAACCTGCTGACGCGCACAACTTAGTTTTCTACCAAGACCCTTTAACCTGTGGCACACAGCCCAATGACAAATCAAGATGTACGAAGTCTACCAGGGTCTGCACTACAACTGGGATAATTAGCATTTTATGTAATTTTGTCTGTGCTATTAATAACCAGTGATTTGTGATGACACAGAGCGTCAGTGATTGATTAGGAGAGGCTGATGTTTTCATTTTACATGAAGGACACATAAACACAACTGTGTGATCTCATGTGCACATTAGCAGTGACCGGCTTTCTCCTTGTGTGTGTGTGTTTGTGTGTGTGTGTGTGTGTGTGTGTGTGTGTGTGTGTTTGTGTTTGCAGCACTGCACCACTGAGTGCTATTGGAAACTGTGTCCTAAGGCTCTGATCCATATATCATAGAGCCCTCTGTGCCTCTATTGCATAACATCCGGAAATAAAAACAAAAGCCTCTTTTATTTGTTTTCTTCCATTACTCTTTAATTTTACTTTCTCTTTGCTCTTATGTCCTCTCTCTCTCTCTCTCTCTCTCTCTCTCTCTCTCTCTCTCTCTCTCTCTCTTTCTCTCTCTCTCTCTCTCTCTCTCTCTCTCTCTCTCTCTCTGCCACATGCACACACACACGCACCGACACATTTATATGAATTTATCGGGGGCATACATTTTTAGGGAATACCAGCTGGCAACCGAGAATCGATGAGCATTTTACAGCACCCAGAAACATAAACAGATTATGGCTCATGAGTCACTGCTGGTATTAGTTATTACTCTCAACATGACCTCGTCTACTCATACGTCACTGCTCCACTCTGAGCTCTCACCACTGCATCCCTCATGTGGTCGTGGTCTTTACGAGTTAATTGATCGGTAGCTGGATTTGATCGAACTGATAGATAGTCGGACACATGGGTTTTTATGTCCGCACACACACACACACACACACACACACATAGTATCTGGGATGTAGCACGTTTTGGCCACTTGAGGGCATCTTGGACGTCTAAAGAAAAGAAAGTGTTTCATTTCTTGTGAAAGGCTCCAGTTTCAGTCTAGCACTTCGACAGCTGCTCGTCTAAATGCAGCCGAAGACACAGAGCTATATATAGCAATGGAGACAAAGCCCCAACATGACAGGCTTTCTTTCCCAGGGAATCGACTCTATGTTTAATTCACCGGATCTTCTCACACAGTGTGTTGCCCCCGTTGCAAATTGAAGTTGATGGAGGTCCACTTAGTGCAAACTCTTTTGTTTGAGTCACCGTGGAAGTCGTCAAATACCTGCGGAGAAATGTTTTTAAAATAGAAACAACAATATATATTTGGTGTGCAGAGCAGCTCTTCCTTTAATCAACAGTGTAGCGTCCTGCTGAGCTCTGCACTGCTCTCTAGTGGCAAATAAGCAGAAGAGCATTTGTAACCATGGCAGCTGCCTTTCCTGATGCGTGTCACAGTGTCACTACTTGTTTCATATGGTTTGCTGGGAAGTGCTAATTAATGGGAAAATGCACAGTTTAAGATTATCTGAAAGTTAATCTTGAAAAAAACGTTTATTAATAATAAAATAAAATAGAGCTTGAATCAGGTAGAAAACAACAAATCTTATGCTTTTATGTACCTATAACCAGAACATAAATTACAATGAGATGCAGTATATTATGTATTTGCAAATGCATTCCATAATGAAAACATCACAAACATTAATGTTTTAGGGATTTGCTTAATTGTTTCCTAAACTGCACATGATGCATTGCTCAATCACTTTAAAAACAGAAGGCAGAGCTATTGTTCAGCCCTTGTGTCTAAATCTAACTTTTTTCCAGGGTTGCCTTTCCTTGAAGTGCTAATCCTCATTACATGACACTTTGTTCTGTCTGCAATACATTTATTTCATTTTCCTTAGCATCAGCTCTCTTATCTTAGTGAGATGTGTCAACACAAAGTAATCGTCTTTGTCCCTTTTGTTTTTGCTCCTGATTGTTTATCTGTTGGTTGGTTTTTTGTGTATGTTTGTTTGTAAACAGGATTATGCAAAAGCTACTGAAAGGATTACCATGACACTCTGTGTGGGTCAAATTAAACAACCATTATATTTTGGTGCAGTTGCAGGATTTATTGTCACTTTATTTGTCGTTGTGTTACAGCGTGTCTGCCTTTTTATCAATTTTACTGATTTCCCAGAGAGTAATTAACGGATCTTGATTAAAACAATCAGGCATATTTAGTGAACTGGTCTCTATGAGTGTGTGGGCTTTGGTGCAGCTTGAATGAATTGAAGTGAACTGTTGGGACTTGGTGGTATGATCAAGTGCCATTCTAGTTTTAATTGTATAAAAAGTAACACATCAGTAACATGAGGATATTTTCTCAGCTGGTGACACATTTTAAAGTTGTTGTACTGCAATGTGTTTGTGTGTAGGTCTGTGCGTATGTTGTCTTAAGTCATCAGAGGCAACTTAAACAAAGGCAAACAGGATATCAAGTACAACAAAGCCTGATATAAAGTAATGAATTACTTTAACATCTTATACATATACAATGCTAGATGAGATCAAATTCAAAAAAACAATTGATTTCTAAATATTTAACAGGAAAATACTAGACAGGGACATGTGGTCCTCATGTGTCCCAACTGGAGTTGGATTCAGTCTGGCGTGTCCGTGTCACGGCGTCGATCACAGACACCTCAGAGGAGACGGAGGGAATCGGGGGAGCACGAGAAGCATCTGATGTATTTGACGCCGCGCTAACATTTGATCTGTGACAGTGTTAATGGGCGACTGAGTGTGTGAGTGGGTCATGATGTCTGCCGGTTAATGACTGCTGTCACAGTGCAGGATTAACCCCTGTCACTTCAGACTAATCACTGCACTCCTCGTCCCACTGTCCCCTCCATTAGCCCGCAGTCAAACACCAGCATGCACATTATTTCTGCAGAGGCAGCGTGTCGTCTTTTTTTCACCTCGGTTTATTCTCAGGGCTAAGAGGGTCAGAGCGGTCTAATGACGATAAGCATCATAACCACCTCTGACATTATTAGTCTTTCATTGTCTCTTAGGGGAAACTTTATAGCTGTCCTCAATCAGAGGCGGCTGAGGTCCCGTGCACACACGGTCTCATCAGGGGTGCCTGGTGCGTATCGCCTGAACACACCTCAACAGACCTCTAGGAATGAAACCCTAAAGCTGGAGTTATATGAAACACACTATTAGACTTAACCGTTGATGAGTTTCTTTAATTAATGAGATGACCTTTGGATGTGCCTGTAAAGCTCCATTAAACATTCTTTTTGAACAGTAAGAACTCCCATCATGTATCGTGAAAGGTGTATTGCTGATGATGGCAGACAGCATTTTGTTATAATGTACCATACGGAAATTAGAGATGTGTTAATCATCTTATAGAAATCTTTGGAAGAAAGGCTAAATGTTGATAGAGTTTACCTTAAGTGCATTTTTGATGCATTTTAAGTTATGAATCTCAGACGTTTGACCTACTTGTGGGTTTGCAGATTGGTTAATAAAATAATTCGATGAGCCTCTCTTATTTATCTAGAAGTTAAATCTAAAGTTAGATCTAAAGTTCTTAATGGAATTGATGTAGTGGATGTAAAGAAAAGACGAATCGATGGTGCAGGGAAGCGCTGAGGTGCAGGAAGAGTCTGCTCAGAAGACTGTGGGTGGAGACTCAGTGTGATGGTCTAAGGCAGGTGTCTTCAACGTTTTTCAGGCCAAGGACCCCCAAACTGGTGTAGAGATGGAGCAGGGACCCCATACTATATATATATTGTAAAAGATTGTGTTTTATATTGAATTAAGATTAAGATTAAGATCCATTTATTCGTCCCAAACACATGCACAGACATGCAAGGCACACTCATGCAGGTAGGGAAATTTAATCTCTGCTTTTTTACCCATCTGGTGCAGGACACACAGAGCAGTGAGCGGGAGTAAGGTGCTTTGCTCAGGGGCACTAGACAGGGCAGGGAGACTCTTGGATTTTTGGACAGATCAATCCAGGTTCGTCTTTTGTTGTCTCTCCGTGGAATCGAACCAGAGACCTTCTCTGCCCATAGTCCAAGTTTCTGCCACTAGACCACCGCCTCTGGGCCTAGTGCCATGTATAAACATAGCTACCCTGTTATTGTGCATTCAATACTAAACTATTCAAATATAACACAGTTTAATATATTCAAGACTTTAATTTAAACAAGTGCAAGGTACAGGGTGACCATGCCACTGCCTTTTATAAACATACATCTTGCAAGCAACACTGAGCTATAACACTAATTCACAGATTCATGTTTTTATTTTGTATGTACAAGAGACAGTGAATCCTCAAGCCATCTGTGGATGGCACACTCTTAGTGAGATGTCGGACCCTGATGGGTAGCACACAACTTATCTAACCTTGGACGGATGGAAGTTGTCAGGCAGAGGGTCATATCAGCCTCACAATATGTTTATATGCATATTTATGTGTATTTAAAGACATCTAAATTTGTGGGGAAAAAAAATTGGTTGGAATATCAATAAAAAAAAATCAATAAAAAAAAAGGCTCCACCAAGATTTCGCGACCCCCATGCAGTACCTCTACGGACCATCTAGGGGTCGCGGACCCCCTGATGAAGACCTCTGGTCTAAGGCTTCATAGAAGTGGACAAGAACTGTCCCTTTCAGGCTTTAGTACAACGCCCTGTCATCGTCACCTACGAGGGCTGCACCTACCTATACTTGACTGGTTGGTTTGTCTATTCCGCTATTGTATTTGCGAACTAGGAAATGTATAGAAGAAAATAGTCTCTGTTTTACTGGAGAAATAAATTAACCGGTTCACTTTGTAAAGTTCATAGCCACACTAAAAATCTAAACGGCTTAAGTACCAGCAGAATACATGTCCTCGTGTTTTGAACATATCGTTGGAAGTAAAAACTACAAGCAATCCTTTCTTGTTTAATGCTGTCTGAACTTCCTGCAATCAGTCCGGATGTCAGAACTATTCAAACCAACAGTTTGATCCAGACAGAGAACGGCTAATTGTCTAAATACATTTGAATTTTTTCAAATCTTTTTAACAAGGCCTGTGTGAAAGCGCCCTATAAGTTGACTAGTTAACTTCCTTTATAACACAGATGCATATAGGGAAGAGTATTGGTTCAATTTACATGCAAACCAAGAGACTGCAGACCAAGATTTCAGTATGATCATTTGAGGGAGCAGATAGGGTTCATCTTATCCAAATGTCGGGGACAGGATAACCACTCACCTAACACTAAAGGATTCCTGCAGAGGCCCCACTTTTGACAGAAATCATATTTCTGTCAAAAGTGTAAGGAAGTAAAAAAAGTATATTTATTTAGTGTGGTACTGTAGTGTCAGTAGAAGTTATTCTATCAGGGACTCTGATGGACCTGTGGGCTTCTTCGCCGTCTGTGGACGGCAGCTTAACAGTGATCCAGGTTGAGAGAAAAGACAATTACCACAGCTAAAGGTCAGTGGCTGCTTCATTTATCTATTTGAAAAGACCGAAACGGAGAGATCCCTTTGTGCATCCTTCTCTTGCCGTTGATCGTGTGTTTGTGGGTTGCGTTGCGGACATACTCTAATGGATTTACTGACCTGATTTTGTACGTATCACATCTTTGAATTCACAAATGGAGCTCGGCCTGACCTGACATCGCCCTAATTACAATTCTATCAAACTAATATGCACCCAGGTCTCTCTCCTGCATCACAAAATCACTAATATTAATGTGCACACCTACAGTATATACCTCACTTCATATAGTGCAGCACACATGCTCCCCATGCACCAGCACATGCACCCACAGGCAAACGCTACAGCGAAGCACACCTCTACACACCCGGGGTCAGCCTTCAGCTCCGGAGGCAGGTCTTTCCAGAGGGGTTTGGACTAATTGATATTCTCCCACACTGCCCAGGGCTTCTCCAAGGAACCTCACTCTGCAGCACTGCTGACAGGGCACATTCCATCAAAGCTGCAGACCGAAAATAGGATCAAAGGATGGAGCTGTGTGTGTGTGTGTGTGTGTGGTGGGGTGTGGATGTTGGTGCGCGTGTATGAATGTGTGTGTTTGTGAATGCGTGATAGTGGGTGTGATAATCAGTGTGTGTAGGGTGTGTGTGTGTGTGTGTGTGTGTGTGTGTGTATGTGTGTGTGTGTGTGTGTATGTGTTTGTATGTCTGAGTGTGAGTGTGTGGCAGAGACCAGCGAGGATGAGTGACTGTAACCAGCATGTTTGACTCCTCAGTGAATTGTGACAATGTTTTTGCTGCTCCATGTCTGGCCTTTGCTGACTGATTTTCATCTTCATCTGCCTCCCTCTCTCATTATATATTTATCTCCTTGATCACATTACTGTTTGGCTTTGTCCTGAATTGTGATTTGGGTTATTATTCGGTTCTTAACCAATCAGTGCTCGTGAGGAGCATAGACTGTATATATGCTGAGGAGCCACAGGGCTTTGTTAAATCACTTGCATTTGTGCCCAATTCCTACTCACTGTATTTAGGTTTTCTTTAAAATATGGGGAAACTCAAAGGATATCTATAAAAGCCCAGAGCCACATATATTAATACATATATCACCAATTAGTCCGTCTCTCTAAATTCATTGTTAAAGGTTGGGTGTGTAGGATTTAGTGACATCTAGTGGTAAAGTTGCATGTTGCAGCTGAACACCCCTCACCTCAACCTCCCCTTCCAAACATGAAAGAGAACCTGTGGTAGCCTTCAGTTGTCATAAAAACTCAAAAAGTGTTTAGTTTGTCCAGTCTGGGCTACTGTAAAAATCAGACCGCCTCCGTAGAAAGGAATGTGAAGTATTTAAATACAAAAGTCATTCTAGGGTTAAGGAAACAACATTTTTTATAATATAAATGAAACACACTAATGACCACCTCACTGGGATTTTTTCATATTCAATTTCTGCCAATAGATCCCTTTCACCTGAATCTTCCACACTGGAGCTTTAACATTATCGAACTCTGTTGCTTCATCGTCTTCTCTCTGCAGAAACCCAAATTCCTCCCAACAGGGCCGTCATCCAGCCTCCCTTCTCCGATTCGTCCACATGCACGGTGCACGGCAGCCTTGGCAGCTAATTCTTATTTTATTATATGTGTAGTTCAGCAGTTTAAGTTTTTTTTTTGTCTTGGTCTAATCTATTTGTGAGTGCAGCTCACACTTTGAAGCCCCTCTGTTTCATTAATGTCTCCGTCGGAGGGCTCCACACCTCAGGCCCCTTCTAATCTGGTCCCTCGGGGAGGGGCAACACTCCATCACCCTCACAGCAGAGAGAGACGTGTTGTAATGCGGCCATACATATTCTCCCGTGGCATATTTAGTGCAGCTTGCGGCGATAATGCGATGTACATGGTTTTAAGACAGACCGCATGAGATGATGAAGCAGCTATTTAAAGGGAGCGGGGACGTGATGTATCGGCTCCTTCGCCGCTCGTGTGGAGCTAAACTGTCTCCTGGCTTGTTTTTCAACCTCTTCAAATTTATTATTCATCTGCAGTGTCGCAGGAGTGATCCTGTTGGCAGTAAAGCACAACGTAAAGGTTGCAGCTCATTTGATCCCTCCAGGTAGCTCAGTCAGTCGGTTATTCATTGGCATGTTTTCAGCAGGAAAAAGCTCTGCGATAGTGAAGGCTCACTCCACTAGGAGGCTGCACCTTCATGTCGCATAGGCTGCATCGTGCAGTTATTCATTATTCACCACACGCCACTGAATTGGGTTCAATTCAGCACAACAGGCATTTCTTTCATTGTTTGCTTTCGACAGTGTCATAGAGGAGTTTCAGCAAAGATGTTGCACAGGACTGAATGATATTAAGGTCTTTCTGGTATTCTGATCCCCTCCTGTCTGTAAATAGTAGGATAAAAAAAGTTAGGAACACCTCAGTGCAGTCCAGTGGAACACCACATATAATATCATCGTTCAACTGAATCCACACATTAACATTCAGAAACAAGCACAGCCCAATACACTGCACAGACCTAATAAATTGAAGACAGATTGTATATGAGGAATTCTATATAAAGGGCTGTTCCTTTTGAGTCTTTGCTCATTGTGGGAACTGTTGAGTTTCTCTATAATTTTGCAAGGTCTCGACTTCCCAATGTTAATCGCCCGGAGATAATGTTATATTATGATTATGCGCTATATGAACAAAATAGGACTGAATTAGCTGCTGTATCACAAAACCTTTTCTGGAAATTCCTTTCAATTTATTCAAATTTGACTTCTTTTCTTTCTCTGGAGTTCATAGAGGTGTTAACGTTTTTAGTTAGTGACAATTCATTTGTAATCCATGGTGGTACAGTGGTGCAGTGGTCAGCACTGTCCCTCAGAGCTCTGGTTCTGGAGCTTGAACCTGCCGACAGACCAGGGTCTTTAACCTGCAGCTTAAGTTAACTGGAGACTCAAAATGATCCATAGGTGTGAGTGACAGGTTTGTTTTTCTCTGCATGTCGGCCCTGTTATGGACTGGCGACATGCTCAGGGTGAACCCCACCTCTTGCCCAATGCAATGGGCTCCAGATCCCTGCAACTTTCAAACAATAAGTGGTTTAGAAGGATGGGTAGTCTTTTAAATGGGCCATAGATGCAAAGAAACAGAGTATTGTACTGAACGGGTTCCATCTTATCCTCTGTTCTGCTCTAAGATCTCTCAAATCCAGTGATCAGCGCCCGGTGACACTTCTCCATCGCTGCTCCCTATGTGTAAAAGCACATTTACTTTCCCCCATTTAACGTTCCAGATCTCATTGTAATCCCTTTTGTTTCACTTTAAGTAAGAAGTGCACTATCTTGTCCCACCTCTTCGCTGAAGCTCAAGTACCTTTAGATGAGTTACACACTGTTCAAAGAAAAAAACGCAAAAAACATATTTTGTAATGACTCATTGAAGAATCTTATCAAAGCTACAGATATCAACCTTCCCTCACCAGAGCATGAATCTGTTAAACTCCTGGTCGTTGTGGTGCTCACCACCTCGAGGGCCTCACCGTGCACTATTTATTCAGGGGCACTTAAGACAAGCTTTCCATTTTCTTTCCCCTCTTTACAAGCTCTCGATGCTCGCTTGTCTATCTGGCCCCTTGATTAGCTCCGTCCAAACAAACGAGACCCATACATTCGCGGGCCACAAGCGGCCCTCGTGAGACTTGTGATAATCAATGATTAAACCACCAAAGCCCGGGGAAGGATGAAAAAGACGAGGGAAGAAAAGAAAACGTCACAAAATCCCAGCTCCGCAAAATCATTACTCATCTCAAATTAAATTAATTCTCTGTCTTTTGACAATGCAGTCTAATTTGATTGGAGCATGTTATTCTTCTTTTATTTCACTAGGCCTGTGAAGTGCTGAGTCTCACTAACTATCTTTTATATCAGGACGGGTGATGAGAGAACATGGCCCCGGGGCAAAGTCACAGCAATGATCAAACGGGTCGCTTGTCCCAGTTCCATTGGGCGACATTTGCTTTTCCACTGCAACGGGGAGTCTAACTTACAATAATGTAATCTCCTCAGAGAAGATTGGATTAACATGTCCTGACCTGATGAGGCTGTGGCTCCAAGTCTGCGTCAAATCCTTCGCTGAATCTTTGTGCATTTTGGCTGCCATGTTTTTATACTGGTCAAGTGTGCATGATATTAAAGTCTGTGATAGTCAGCATAAATAATGTATTGATAATAGAGGAGTAGAAACTGATATGCACAGTGTTTCACCTTCAATAGCAACTTTGCTGATTTCTTGCTAATTACAACCTGAGGCAACATTAAGTCCTGTTTCATTTGTCTCAGGTGAAATGTCCAAGTGTGTTCATCGAACTGCCTTTCTCTGTGACCTAACGTAAAGAACGGATGAAATGTTTAAAGCGTTTGTGAACAAATTAAAACGTCAATTTGTTCACAAGCGCTCGGGGCAGACTGTCAGTTCACCGTAACCACGTTAGATCCTGGCAGGGGCAGTATAAATCCAGCATTAGAAGTCACAGGAAAAAATTCTGGTGTTAAAGCGCTTTGGAATGGGACCATCATGGACTCTCACTCGTTCACGTGTAGGAGGAAAAAAAATGTAGGTACGTGCAAACTTGTTTTGCTCCACGAATGAATCTGTAAAAAGGTTTTGATGTATTGTTTTGCACCCTGCGTTGTGTTGAGTTTGATAGTGAAGCATTCCTCTAGATTAGACTGCTAGAATAGGTTTTCTTCTCCTATGCATGCTGTGAAAAGGAATACTGCAACTGCATGTCTGTTATGTGTAAAGAGCTTGTGTGACCATCCATGCATTCAACCTCCTTCAGCCTCATGCTGTGTTAAGATGAAAGGTAAAAGCTTCAGCGTAAAGGCTCCTCTTTCCTCCCCTCACCGTTTCAGGATCATCCCCATTCTGGATCCAGTTGCACGTTTGTAGTAAATAATGGGGGCACTTGTACGGATCAAGCTCACCAAAGATTTTCCGTCTGTCAGTTGATAAGTGACGAGAGATAAGAGCCCTGCATATTTCAAAACCTTTTTCTTTCCACATGTGTAGGGAAATTAATTATTTTTGTAAGACATACTTTCAAATTGGGTCGTTTTGGCAATTTAGACAATATTAATCGCATTACTATTAAAAATGTGATTTTCACGAATTAATTATACTGGGGAGGCTACAATAGTTGCCATCTTCTAAATACATCCTTTTTGTACCAAAAAATAAAATACCGTCCATTATAATAATCTGTTATTTCTCCTGTGAGCTGGAAACAAAAAATGCAACATGTTTACTTAGTATTAGGAAATGTCTTGTCTTATCTGTGGTGCCTGTGCACTTTATAGGTTTCACCGTGGGAGAGTAGAAAAACGTCCTATCGATTCCTTGTATGTCTTGAACATGTGAAGAAATTGACATTAAAGCTACTACTAATACTACTACTAACATCATCAAACCTGCATGAGGAGAAATGACTTGTGTCTGTGTGTGTGTGTGTGTGAGGAAAACAGTTACCCTCCTCCGATTCAGAGCAGTGGCTGTGACGGTGCTGCTGTGCGACTTGCTGTGGCTGAGGGAACCATTGTTGAGCTGACAGTGTCCGCTGCTGGCGGGAGCGTTAACTGCAGTGACTCTCACAGCACCGGGGAGCGGGAGGATGGGAGGATGGGAGGATGGGAGGCTTCTCAGCAGACATGGGATATAAAAACCTCTGCATCCATCCACGGCACGTAGCCTTTACCGCGTCATTGGACTGGGAGGAGAGGGGGGGGGGGCACCTCACCCCTGGTGCACATAGCTGATTTTAAATGAGGAGGATTGCTGGCACCCCGATCTCTACACGTTTTATTCTAAAAAACAACTATTATTTAGATGCTCTGTATATATTTTATTTCTATAAAGTACATATTCAGCCACCATGTGGGCACAACACATTTATGTTATCATTTTAACTCAGCTGATGATGTGATTCTGTTGACCCACAGCTATTATGGAGACACGTCATAAAAGGATTGCTGCTTATCTGCCAATTCCACTCATCCTGGTGGCATATTCATACAGCAGGATTTCAACAGGTGCGTCTGGTGTGAAGCGGACCCACACATGCACAGAGGGAGGATACAACAAAGCTGCTCTCCCTCTATACCAGGCCCAAATGTTTAATTACAATCACAAACAGCAGATGGCTCTCTTGAGTTTTAATTTCCTGTGCCTGTGACTGAGACTTGGATGATACTCGCCCCGGAGCGAGGGAAGGAAACTCGGATTGTTTTGTCTTCTCGTGGCGTTTTATTTATTGTGTTGAAGCTCGCGTGTCGGATTCAGCTTTTGAATCGGACACAGGGGTGGTGGGTGGAGGGGGGGGATTAAGTCATATATGTGGCCGTAGGACGTCCTGCAGGTTGAGGAGTGGACTTTACGCGCAGGTGAAGGTTGCGATGTCCGATTCCCTCCGTCATTGCCCGGCGCTGTCCGTGGTGCTGGAGCCACAACGCGCACATGGGGAAACCGCATTTGAAATAACACGAATGTGCTTCATCACCACACAGCAACGGTTTCTCATCTCATGGGAGTGAGAACAGTTGTAATAGCCCACTGACATCATTTGTTTTGTTCACACTGTACAAGTTTGACTGTAGTAGTGAGGTTAAATATCCAGATCCCTTCAGCTCAGGTTCAGATTTGATGTCTGATCCTGAAATAAATGCACAACGGAGCCCAAATGGAGGCTTTTGAGAATAGCGTACATCTGACCGTCTGATGGCAGCATTCAGAGCGGCTGATCGTTCCCCTCCAAGCGGGGGCTTGGTGGACGAGAGGGAGGGAGTGGGGGTTGGGTTGTGGGGGGGGGGGTGTCCTCCTCCTCCTCCTTCTCCTCCTGTCTCAGGCGTACACTAACGACTGGTTAGGACTTGTTGATGGAAAGGATACGTTGATCGGGGGTATATAGAGTGAAGCGAGCGACCACCACTTCCTCTCGGCTTTTTTATTCGAGATTTGAGCTTGGGAAAATGAATTGAGCCGCATTATATCCTTTTTACGCACCGATCGCCAAGCACCCCGCAGGCTCTGGATGCAAATCCACTGGGTCGGAGTGAGTCTTTGCTGATCGCCGGGGGGTTCAAGTTTATATTTATTTGAATTCAGATTGTCACACAATGCAGACGTCATCTCCACAGGATCAAGAATCAGCTTTGGTTATGTGTTGGTGCTTTTTTCCGCTTGTCCCTGTCTCTCATCGCGCCCACCCGCCTCTTTTGTGATAGTGGAAAAGGAAGGAGAAAATATGTTTTGAGGATATTATCCGACGGATCTGAGGGTAGTTTTTTTTTGTAAGTGTAACTTTGCATTAGCTCATCCCGCTGCATCAATTTATAATCAGACGGCTGCGTATTTCTTTGCTTCTGCAAATGTGGGGCTGTTGATCGGTCATCGCGGGGGAACCCTGTCGCGGATTGCCTCTCGCAAACTTGGACTTCGCCCGGGCTGCTGTTGCGTTCTCTCCGGCGGCGATCTTCGTAGGAGGCGGCTGTACATTTTTTTGCACAGGCGTCCCCCCCCACCGCCACACACTGACAGAGCAACCCCGTCTCGCAGGAGGAGAAGAAAACGCAGAGTGGAAGGAGGAAAGAGTGGGTGAATGCGCCGTTAGGACGCTGCAGCCGGTGTAAGGAGGCGACTTTGTCACAGACTATGAACAAAATGTCACTGTGCAGGTATGATGGAACCTCAGAATTCTCGCTCCGCTTGAGTTTGGCGTAAGCTTTCCATCGGGACAATGGCTATTGATGCATGTATGGAATTACGCACGAACTGATCTCACATTTTTTCCATCATGTTCAATAATTTCCCGAGTGACGATGACGGATCTTTTAATCTCAGGTGTATCATGTAGTGTTTGAACGGAACAGACAACCTGCTCCTAGAATTTTTTTTATATTTATTTGACATTTGACATCACGGAACGGATCCCTCAGCCGCCACCATGGGACTGTGACCCGGGCTGCGAGCAGTGAGAGGCGGCTGTTTGTGTAGTCTGTGCCCCGTGGGCAGACTGGACCTGACCAGTTGTGACATTTTGAGCCATGGCTGCTGCTATCGCGAGTGGGCTGATCAGACAGAAGAGGCAGGCGCGGGAGCAGCAGTTGGAACGGCCCGCGACCAACCGACGGAGGAAGAGCCCCAACAAGAACAAGGGGCTCTGCAATGGGAACCTGGTCGACATCTTCTCTAAAGTGCGCATCTTCGGCCTCAGGAAGCGGCGGCTACGGAGACAAGGTGTGGGAACTTAAGTGTGCAAGGTGTAAGCATGTGCATTCACCCAACCACTGGTTGATAGCTTGATTATACCTTCAAGTATCATAATACTTTTCATATATATATGGTTGAAACGATGAGGCAATAACGCAACGAATTAAACTCTTTCGCCTGCGCGTAAAAAGTTAATTTGTGCCTAAAATGCATCTTTTTTTTCATGCGTTCGCCAGATAGAAAAAAAATCAAACCTTTCACGCAGCTCCAGTTATCAGACACGCTCCAGTCTTACCGAATGGTTTAGACACGTTAACCGAACTGTCACCTCTGCGATTCTGGATCGTTGTGAAGCACATACACGATTGGCTGAACTAAATTTTGTTTTCGTTATAAGCGCAGCACAAGAGCCAGAAATGTGAAGTCATTCATATGCAAGCCAAAAGGTCAACATCTCCCACGGGGGTTACGCCTTCCAAACATAATCTTTTTTCGCCCATCATTTTACGAATACAGGGGCCAGTGGCCTCTTCTAGCTCCAGCGGATGTCCCTTCTACTTAAGGAAAACATCAGATTATTCAATATATATATTTTCCCTCTGAGTCAGCTTGTGAGCGCAATATTAACATTCATTTCACTGTTGGAATCAGAGCCGATTACAAGGATAATTCCTCTAGGTGGAGGATAATTCCTTTAGGAAAGAAATGACTCTTAATTGTTTCCTCTTGTTAGTGGATGATGAAGGTTGCTGCTTTTCTCTTGGAATCACCAGGTATCAAACCTGTTGCAGCAGGGCAACCAGATATAGCTCTGATTAAACAGCCATGGCGCTTTTATGATTTTATGACAAATTAAGACTTTAAACATGATTTATTGGTACCTGGAAGCCGTGTTTCAGTCTTTCATCTTGTCTACATAGAGAGAGCCATTTTGATGAGTCCCTCTCATCCCGTCGGCGTTCATAACACTATGAAATGTCCCCTGCTCAAGCCCCCAGTGATTACCTGGATTAAATGGCTTTGAAAGGACAGGGTCTATATAACGCCACATAGAGGACACATCTGGACATGGGTCAGGGTGCATCAGAATGGCAGGTTTAAATCGGCCGTCCTCCGGGCTGCTGTTTCTGCCCAATGTGTGCGTGTGTGTCTCTGTCCCTCTGTGTCACCTCTGCATTGGGCTCATTTGGCATCATCAGTCGTGTCCAGAAGCCCCCGCAGATCACAGATGTGGACAGATGATGGTGTCATTTGTCCGAGGAATTCAGGTGTGGCTATGCCAATAGAACAAAAAGTCAACAATGGATACCATGTCATCCTGAAATGACTTTACAACGTCCCGCCTGTAACGGCCATTTCACAGAGCAGCAAGGGGCCTTCCTGATCCCCTGAACAATGACAACCCACTGTAACAGTGTCTTGAGGCTGCAGGGGCATGGTCCTGGTGCCTGGAAGATGCCAAACACTTACTAATATAAAGATGCATTTAAAAATCAGTTTCAATATAAGAAATGGTTTTGGAAAAGGGTATTCTGTCCTCATTCTTATGAACTCTAATCAGAGCAAACTGTTTTCTAGTGGCTTTAATACAAAGTTATTTGTGTGTTAAGGCCTAATGGGAATAAACTTCATTAATTTGAGGCTCAAAAGAGAAGTAGGAATGATCTTTTACCAAGTGATATCAGACTTTGCTGTCCGGGGAGCCTTTGGGAAATACTGCACATATCACTGTTTCTCTCTCACCCACTTTCCTTCTCCCTCCTCTTCCTCCCTCGTATTCTTTGCATTATCAAAGGAGCACACAATTTAGGAAGAATAATGACTTGTTTGGTGTGCTTAATGTAATATTTGAGTCCAGGAGAGCTTTTTTCAGAGAATAACGAATGCACAGCCAATCAGATATTGATAAAACAGACAGACATCCACAGTCATCTTCATCTCCAATGGGAGAGGGACACTGGTTTTACCTGAGCCTTCAGAGAACCTAGCAGCTCTTGAGCATCCACACTGTGATGTGTATTGAAGTCAGATTCAGATGCCCACTGAGATGTGTCAGGATGAGGTGTCTGAAATGTATTTTAACACCAGTATTCCCTTTGGCTTTGAGCATCGATCCTCCGAGCCGGGCTCCAGATTAGCTATTGTTACGGGCTGCATTGATTGCCACTGACATCAATTGGGCTTTTGAGCCTGATCATTTGGGTCAGACTCAAAGAAAGTGTTACCGTAACTGTCGCGAATCAATACTAACAATCCTCATTTTCATTCTATCTTATTTAATATTTGAAATTAGATTTAAAGATCAAGTTTAAAATGACCGCAGAGAAACAAGGTGCCGAACAGGCTTCAAATGAAAGAATATCAGAATATATGTAAAAACAGAGATATGTGAGGGATGAGAATTCAAATTCTGAGAAACAGCAGATGGAATCGAGGGAAAGTGTTCTTTACTGATTCAGGTGCTGGTGCCGTAGACATGTAATTGGCCCATCTGAGTAAATTGTGGTGCCTTTATGGCCCCTGATTTAGATATTGAAATTTGAATTGAGTTAGTGAGAAAAGTGGGTATTTAGCATTGATTTGAACATTTGCAGCATCTGAGCAGCTCTGATTTGACTCTAAAGGTGAAGTATTCCAGAGAGTGTAGGAGCAGCTGCTGCAAATAAAGCCTTGACACCTCTATTCTGGAGCCTTAATCTTTAGACCTGCAGCATCAGTTGGTCGACCTCGGTTTTTGAGACGTGCAGCAGTTCACCTTAATATATAAAGTGTTGTTCTTAAAACAGCATAGTAATAGTTCAAGGGAATCAAACATTATAATGGAAAGTGTTGAGAGCAGAGATGTTCTTTTCCTGACCTCCTCCCACACTTGAGGGAATATTTGTGTTTTCTCTAAATCCTCCATGTTTTGACGACAGATGGAAAGCAACTGATCCAGATTTTTTTTTTCAGGGATTAGATTTGAGTTGTCAATCCTATTGCGCTCAAACCCAGTAAAGGGAGCTCGGCCACATCCAGTTCAGACTCGGCCATAATCTCCCTGCTCCCGCTCTAATTATCTCACCAGATTAGATCCGTAGATCACTGGATCATGTTACACAGATCAGACAATTAGATTATCTTTCACGATCTGGAAAACCCATTTGAGGTCATGGCTTTGTTGCTCTGTGGCTATTTGTTGCGGTGTGTGTTGACAGGACACGGCAGTGCCTCATCAGTCAGCCTTCAGAGCCGTCTGCATCCGATGAGTTATTGTTGAAAATGTCCGAGATGTTGACGTGTACGTTAGATGAGAAAGGTGGTTCACCACGACAACAGAAGCAACATGCAGAGGTTTCTCCTCCGTAGGCCGGAAAAGCCCTTGTCCTATTCCAGAAACATCCAAAGTGGGTCAAGCAGGTGACGGCGTGACAACAGTCTACAACTGCTGCTGCAGCTGCGCCTCACCGTGTGTGTGTGTGTGTGTTGACTGTCTGTGTTTGTTTGGCACTGAGCACAACATGGGTGTCTGCACATGCACACACACGTAAGCAGAGGAATGCCACAACGGAAATTAAGACAGGAAGGGAAGGAGGGGAGCTTTGTGTCGCTTTGGAAAAAAAAAAAAAATGTCAACCTCTTGGTGATGGTGGAGTTTATATGCAGAGGGAACGTCAGCTGAAGAACAACACAATTTGAGATCCCCCCCCCCCCCCCCCCCCCCCTGCTGCCAAACCACCTTTCAGCCTCTCTGGAAACAAAGAAGTGGTGTGGAGGAACATGGAGCACAAAAACTAACACAGGTGCGACTGGGAAAGTCCAACAGCAGCGGAGGATGGATGCTCCTCTGTGATAAAAAGCACTATTGTTTCTGCTTAAGAAAAAAAGGTGAATATCCAGACAGACAAGGAGAAAGATTCTCAGGGAATCCCACTGAGACGGTTTCCTATCAAGCTTGTGTGATAGAACTGGAAATGTGCCTTTTCTCTGCTTTGCATAAAACATCTTCCTCATTGTCTTTCTCCAATTTGCTTCATGATTACCTTAATCCAGAAAGTTGTTTACATCAGTGCTTGTTAGTTTGTAAGATTAGACAATAAACTACAGGACAGATTACCATGGACGTCGGTGGAATTTGGATTAGGGATCCTCCTTTTCCCCCTCCACTTTCTTAGCATTGAAGCGTTTTTCAAGATTTGCATTGATTTCATAGAGAATTATATGTGAGTCTTGATTGAAAAACTATAGGGGACTGATTGAAATTAAGTGAAATTTGCTGCAGGTTGGTTAAATTTTAGGGGAGCGTTGGGCCTTGGCGGAGGTATGTGACACTCCAGTTTAATAAATTGTCTGACTTAGTCTATATTTTATATAAAATGGAAAATGCATAATAAATAAATAATGAGAGATTATGAAGTATGTTTTCTTGTAAGGGCAGAGGTTGCATCTTATCCATATGAAACATTTTATCCAGTGGCCATGAGTGACTTTGACCTTCAGCATGATTTGTATGAATGGGTTTGGCAGCTCCACAATCACACAAGCAATTATGTCCGAATAATGTATCCACTGGCATACATGAATGTGTGATGTTAAAGTGTCATGCTTAAATGATGTCCCTGGTATTTAAGGATGTGAATATACCTCATATTATAGGAATAACATGTGAACGATCATAAATCATGGCTACTTATCTCGCACGCTTTCTCATTGCTGTTTGTGTTTTTCCTGTCAGTTCTTATCAATTTTGATAAATTTACTGATTTCCGTCTCACTGTAGCTGCAGCTCGGAGATACTGAAGCTGACGGGGAAATCCATGTGTGAGTGTGTGTGTGTGTGTGAGTGTGTGTGTGTGTATGTGTGTGTGTGTGTGAGAGAGAGACATGTACTGGCTGGCTCGCCCCAGGGAACACAGCTAACATCAAATGATTTATAGCATCTACAGTTCACCTACACACACACACACACACACACACACACACACACACACACACACACACACAGATATAGTATTCACATTGCCAGCGAGCAGTTATGCCATTTTAATTCTTCCATATTGCCTCCCACTGATCTGTCTTCCGAATCAATCTCACTCCCCCACCTTGTTTAAAAGTAGTTAATCGATCGCAGGTTAGGTGCTTTGTGTGTCCGTGGAGGAGTATTTGCTCAAGGGAATTGTGCGCTCATTAAAAATCCATATGAAAATGTGTGCGCAGTGCTTGGGCTTGCGTGCACGGGTGTGTCTTTGACTTGGCGAACGTGTCTCCCTGCTGCATGAAGACTCACCCATCTCCACCGTCACTGGATCGAAGGAGATAAGGGTGTGGTCCTGAGGCTATGCTCGATGGTCTATGATAACTGGATGCTCACGTGCTGTTTGCATAGTTAGCGATTGCATTCGGCTCTTTGTAGCGACAGTGACTGGAGAACAAACTAATAATGGAAATAGAGAGCTGGAGGGTGATGCAATAAAAGGAGTAGTGCATTAGAACTGATTCTGTAATGCAATAGAGAGGAAGAGGCGTGTGCATGAGGAGCTGAAACACAATGAAAGAAAATCAGGAAATTGTTTCTGGTTTTAAGCAAAAGCTAAGTATTTTTCCCAGCAGCATTTCAATGCTCACCCACACAATCGAATCCCTGTCAGCTTTCTTTTCCTTTATAGTTTTATTTTGTTTCTGTCTTTGTGAGATTAAACTCACAGAAATTCTTAAAGGTCATTTTTCAAGTAGAAACACAGAACAGTTGTTGACTTCAGCTCCTGCAGTGTGAAATGTGTTTGTATTATTCTGTATCAGTGAAAATTGAATATCTATGGGTTTGGATGTCTGTTCGAACAAAACAAGACTTCTAAAAACTCTGTCTGGAAACTTTCTTAAGATATTTTCATGATTTATTTATCGGAATCCGTTTTCACCACTGAATTAAAAAGACAAAGACATAATCTCATTTTCATCGTAAGTCAAAACAGAAATTTAAATTGATCATAAATGAATAAAATTGTCATGAATGGTTTTTCATTTAGTAATTATCTTTATTTGTTGAGATGAGCTTGGACAGTAAATTAATAAATTAGTTAGAAAAAATATGATTTTAACAGTTTAAAGTTCGGGTTGGTAATCCTAAAAACACTAGCAAGAGCAGGCTACAGTTTATATGTTGCACCCGTTCCGTGAATTTATAACTGGATATATGAGTGGGAACAATAAAAGGATGCCTGTTGTATCTCATTTACAAAGTCAAGCTTCCATTTGAATGTTTGAAAGTGTAAGTTCATTAGATATTGAAGCCAGCAAACGGAGCAGTGATCACGTCTGCACTCTGACATGTGGACCTTGCAGAGAAGCTGCTGCAGTTTTGACAGTGTCATGTGCTGCCGCCACCTTTTTATTGTCCTGGTGAGACAGAGCCCTGCTGCTGAATGCTGGTATAGCAGTTATGTTTGAATGCAACAGGAGGAAGACATTTTCTCCCGTTTTTATGCTGTAAAGGTCTCAGAGCCACCTAATGCCTTCGCCCTACAGACTCTGACCCTTGAGCAGTAAACTCTCTCTGCCCTTAGCAAGACCTCTTGGTTTTTCCTCTGTGGCCGCGCTCTCCCTCTCTCTTATTTCTCCTTTTCTCTCTCTCTCTCTCTCTCTCTCTCTCTCTCTCTCTCTCTCTCTCTCTCTCTCTCTCTCTCTCTCTCTCTGTCTCTCCCTCTCTCTCGCACTCACACACAGAGGCTTGCAAGGGGGCACGGCTTAGGCTCAGGTGAAGTTGATTGTTCACCTCCCCGGGGCTTTCTGGGAATGAAATCTGGTGTGATGGCTGTCTGCACAATAAGACCAATGCTGAGGGTATATGACCCCAGTGGTTGCCCATGCACACACCCACCCACACGCAGAGGAAGAAATATTGTCGCACAGCTTGAGCACGAGTATTATCTCTCCAGCGACATCCCAAAGTGCGATCGCGTGCAGCTTTATTAAAATGTTTTTCGATTCTCACTTTTCTTTTTTTAATATTTCCACTTTCTCTTTTGTTGCTGTTATTACAAATCCGCAAAATGCCAATTAAATCAGAACATGGCCGGTTGAGCCGTCGCGGCGCCGGGCCATTTAACAGCAGCGGTGATTTATTTACAGGAGATATCTGGCTAATTCCCATGTTGGGTCAGCTAGACGGGGCAGAGCACAGACACTCCTCACATCCTGCACGCTAAGAACCCGGAGAGGGTGCTGTTGGGTTCATTATGGGAGTCGGGCGACCGCAGATTAATTCTGCTGCCTATAATTGGATGGCCTATCTCTGAGCCTGGCGGGGGGCTTATGTGCCCCGGGAAGTTGGCTGTGGGAGTCGCCTGTGAACATACACGGGAATCAGAAAGTGCTGCTGGTCCGGCAGCCCTTTGAGGTGTGTGGCTGCGAAGAGACAACGTGGCAGCACGAGCGCTTCATCATCTTGGTCCTTGCTAACTCTGCTCTTGCTTTCTTGTTTCTTCCCTGCAGATCCCCAGCTCAAGGGTATAGTGACCAGGTTATATTGCAGGCAGGGATACTACTTGCAAATGAATCCCGATGGCTCTCTTGATGGGACCAAGGATGACAGCAGTAATTCCTGTGAGTATCTCGACAGTGGCCTTCTAACACCTCACACATTTTTTTATCATTTGAATTGTATAGCTAGCTCGAGCCAAAAATAAACCACGGCACAAGTTGGAGAGGATTTCCTGGTCTAGATTTATTCCTCACTTGCAGGAAAAATGAAACAGAAACCCTGTAGGTAACTTTCTCCAACCTCAAGGCCGATTCTCCCCTTCATTTTTCATTGTCTGGATCCGAGGGGTGTTCTTAAATTGCAGCCATACGGGCTTGCACGGATTTCTCCTCCGCTCGGAGAGGGAAAGTGGACCAGGAAACAGTAGGCCTAACGGGGAGGAAAAGGTATTATTAGCTTATTCTGGCACCGCTCCTCCAGTGCTTCAGGCAAGGTGTTTAATTTGATTCCTGCGCCCGGTGCTAACGCTGGTCTGACACTCTACATTGTGTCACTTACTCCTGTCCGCATGAGGAGATGTGGCACATGTCAAATACGGTACGCTGAAGGACAGGACTTATTGAAACAGTGGGGTTTCATATAGTGTGCACAAGAGATACATCTTACATTAAAACTCACGATACCATTTCAAGTGTCGTCACTGACGTCTCCAAATTAAACGTGTCATTTTTTAAATTAGCCCATAAAGTAGTTCCCTTGGCCTTCACTTAAGCTCCAAACCTGCCAATAGCGATCACTTAAAGGGTCAGCGGAGGTCATTTCGTGCCTTTAATTCTTCCATATACACTTAATGTCACAGACAGGCCACTTCTGTTGTTTCTCACCAGTAAAAAACAATATCCATTACCAAACCCAGGCCCAGGGAGTCTGTTACAACAGCAAAAGGCCCATTAAGTCTGCCGTGCACCACTGGTGGCCCCAATTACAGCCACTCCTCAAGTAGCTCTGGGTGACCCAGGCTAAGCAAGGCTGGTCACGTTCACCGGCCGCGCTGCCATTCATCCTCACAGATTACCTCAATGCAACAGCTGTAGCAACTGTATTAACTTTGCTCTGTGAAGCGTTAATGACGGGCAGCTTGCACTCGGACGATGCATCACAACATGATGTCCCCCCAGTGCATTACACGTAGCTCTATATATGGTGATGGTGTTTTATTATATATATGGTATATCTAATGTATGTGTGTGTTTGCCTGTTCACTGTGTTTTTCAGCTTTGTTCAACCTTATTCCTGTGGGCCTCAGAGTTGTCGCCATTCAGTCCGTGAAGACAGGGTTATACATCGCCATGAACGGGGAAGGCCACCTGTACACATCAGTAAGCACACCAAGTCTATTCTATTCTATTCTATTCTATTCTGTTCTATTCCTCCATCCATTATCTATGTCGCATTGGGGTGCTGGCAACAATCCCGGCTGACTTTTCTGTTCTTTTCTATTCTAAACTATCACTCCATTATTTATACCGCTTATCCTTTGAGGGGTTGTGCAGGGATGTGGACCCAATCCCAACTGGCACTTGGCGCGAGGCGGGTAGAACCCTGGACAGGTCACCAGCGTATATATCTATTCTATTCAGATATTTACACAATAAGATGTACGTAGTTAAGTGATCGGTTTGTGTGTCGTGCAAGTTCCTGTTTCCAACATAAAGCTCCCTGAACGTGTCTCAGATATTTACCATGTCGGCAACATGGATAATTGCCTTTCTGGGGAGGTTGGGGATCCCATTAAGCAGAAATCCATGCATAGGCTACATATTTATATTCATCCGATTAAATGCTCCCAGATTTTTCATTTCAAATGAAAAAACAAATCTATTATATCAGGTGACATTATTTAGGCACAACACACATATTGCTCTCTCTCGCACGGGATCGGCTGCTGTGCCATTAGAGAGTAAATCATTCGCTGTGGTAGTCAATAAAAATAAATGATGTGTATGTTATTAGCAAATAAATGATGGGATGTTATGACACGTGTTCAGCACATAAACCAACCATTGACCAGTGTTGGGACATGGAAGGAAGAGGCATTGTGTGTACCAGCCGCTGTTATTGACTTCCTCTCTTCAAAATAAACTAGGCTCCGGCAGGCCAGACAGCCGAGGGGATGATAGGATCTCCCCAGCACAGACAGAACCTCTATTCTCCCTTCTCCTCCTTGTCCTCCCCCAGTCATTCAGATCAATCAGCGGGAAGCGCAGTGGGACTTAGTGCTCCCCTCCCACACAATAGTATCCATCAGAATCACTGTCTCGTCGTCCCTCCGCGGTCCTTGTGTCCCTAATCCTCCGAGTGCAGAGCAGGAAATGCCGTCTTATTCTTAATTCATTACCTTGGGGGTTTGAAGGGGCCACTTCGCTTACTGTACAATTCACCATTATTCCACTGGAATTCTCTCGTACTTAATCACTGCTTGACTTAAGCCATGAAATTAAATTCAGTGGAGGAGGATTGACCTAGAATCCTATGGATTTTGTTAAGGAAATGCATCGTGGGGTTTATAAATTAATAAATCAACACAATTCTGCACCGCATACGAGGTGACATTATTGTACAATTTGTTGATTTTACACAATCTTCTTTACCCTATTACAGATGCACACTCCAACACAATTAATTGCAGAAATTATATAGAATGTATATATTCACACTTATAGATAAAGGTTTTTTCTAACTTAATTAAATCAACCTTTTGGTCCTATCTCATGAAACTATTGCAATATTTGTAGGATTGTGAACTGGGAACTGGAACTGAGTCTGTGTGGCAACATTCACCGATAGAAAGTCCTTATCAAGATGCTGAAAATGCAAACCGAACATTTTTCTTACAGTTTCAAATTGAAACCATTTAACTGGCAGAAAAACTTGTTGAAGCAGCCACAGGAAATAGAATGTGCCAGTGAGCGTAGAGCTTGTTTTTCATAAATAAATTTCTACAAGGTGAGTCATTTCTGACCTGCTGCAAACCTCTTGTTTGCAGACTAGCGTCGTGTGAAGCATTAAATCAGATCATGTCTTCCCACAGAAGACAAAGGCAATGATCCCTGGGCAATATTTTTTTTGCTGCCTCCAGGATTCTGTATTAAAGTATTAGAGTATTAAACCACAGTCTGCTGTTAGTACCAGTTACTACAGGTATCACCAAACCAACCTGGACAAAAACATCCAGATCTCCACTTAAATACCTTTTGCATGGATGCCGTGTGTACGCAGAGCCATAAAGCAAATGCAATAGTCCAACCAATCACCTTACAAAACTTTAGAACCAGGATAAGAAGAAAAATATTTGAAAAAGCTGTTTATATATAAATACCATATATACAACATTATTTCATTGTATGTTTATGTGTTTTTCTGAGCAGATTTAAAATTGTGCATCTTTATTATGAAGGGTGTCCAGTTCAGATCAATAAATCTTTCAGTTGACAAATTTTAATTTCCCAATGGGTAAATAACTTACCTGCTCTTTAATAATCTAACACAGCTATGGGCTGAATAAGGCTACGACGTGTCCTTCATGTGGCCAACCTCTCCCATCTCTGTTGTTTTCCTGTGATCACTGCTCCTGTTCATCCACACTCTCACGATTCTCCCTGCCACGGCACTTGACACGTTCAGAAATTGCAGCGTTTGTGACGCCCGCACGTGGATCACCGATGATTTGCCCTCTCGGTAGTAAGCTTAAAATTGCTGCCATGAAAACTTGCATCTAAGTGTTGATTGCCAAACCTGCGTTTTAGCTGATAAATGCACTTAATTGCTGCTCAGGCTCGGCCTCTTCTGCAGCGGCGTTCGTTACCATGATTACGTTTCATCAGAGTCTTTTCTCTTCAAGTGTTTACAGGTTTTTTACCCTCTAGCACCGGGGTCACGTTTAGTCCGTGTAGAAGTGCTGCATGTTGGTCTCATTGAGCCCAGTCGGAGAGCCGTGTTCCCTCGACACACTCTACCTTGCTCCGCTTTTCACACAGCTGCCCAAGCTCCATGTGCCCTTTACTTCCTGTGCTAATGGAGGTTCTGATCAGACCTCAGCTCTCGCACTCAGAGAACTTCCTTTTTTTCCTCCTAAGTGTGTGAACTACTCTGATAGTGCCCCCGTTCCTCTGGCCTCTTCATATGCTCCTCTGTAAGCATGGTTCAACCATTCTCCCCATTATCCCTGTGTTACTTTGCAAGTGAGGATCCGACAGTCAACCTTTTCCACCCATTAGAGGTATTTGATTATAGTGTACACACATTTTCAGGCTCTACTTTCGAGGTTATATTTATGCAGAGTATAGGGGGGAGGGAAAGGAGAATTCTGCAAAAAATATTGTTTTGTACAAAGTAGTGTTGTTTCCCTATATCCAGATAATTTTTCATTAACTAGAAATCACTCTGTTGAATTCTCTCTCCCTCTATTTAACACATTACAGAGGCTTTTACCGCGATGGCGTCCTTTGATAAAGAGCGATACTCGGATGAGGTGATTCAAAGAAAAGGGATAGAACTGCTTCAAGGCCTCTGGTAGTGCATCATATTCTTTTGTGCTAGGCACCCAATGCACGGCGTGCACCCCGAATGACAGAGATAGCATCAAAGTGACTGTGCAGCGCGGCACAAAAGACACACCGCGGAATAAAGGAGAGTACAATCATCTCAACCCCCCTTTTTCAAACTGCTCCTTTTGTATCCGAGCCAATAAACTCCCGGCTAATTTCTCCTCCAGGCTCGTCCCTGCATCAGGCATCGGCCCTGAAATGTAAGAAGAGGGGTGGAATCCTCCCCGGTTGCGTACTGTGGCGGAAACGCAACTTGTGGCCGTCTCTAGATAACAAAAGGAAAAAAAAAGAACTATTTCAAATGAGATGGAAGCCTTAATTATTCTTCAGAGGCTATGATATTAAATTCCAAAATGGAAAGGAGGAAGTGTTTGATTGTATAGTTTTCTTATGACGAAACGTTGCTGCCAGAGCATGCAACTCCCTCGGGCTGATGTCGCCTTCCCGTCCCGCTCACACCGTCTCCTACCGTCTCTCAAGTGTAAAGGTTGAGCATTTCATGGTCGGCTGGTTTTCTTTAGAGCCAGTTCCCCATTCCCTCACTTCACTGGACTCCCTCTCTGCAGGCTTTCTTTATCAGGAGCCTGCACTTGTTAGTGCTACCTTTCATGATTGTCAAATTGACTTGCCACATCACTTTAGTGGTCCTTTTAGAAAGGAAATCCTTGAGGGGGACAGTCTTGAGCAGTGCAGTGGCTTCAGCCGCACTTGTTAGGGGCTGCGTCATCGGCGGCAGACGAACCCAGCGGACTGAGGGCCTCTGTTTTTACTGTAAAGCCCATTTCAGAATGCATAAAAGCTCAGAGCGGCTTGATGCCCAGGCTCTCCCAGTGTGCATCAGTCAGTATGAAATTGAAAGTGCAGGGCTGCTGTGTGCAGGGAAGAATAGAGACGAGCGGCTTATTCCTGAGTCGCTGGTGTGAAACCGAGAGCGTCCCTCGAGAATGCTCAAGCAAGGAGTCGCTCGTATTCGGGTAGATCTGATATTTTCTCACCAACACTTTTATTCATTTTCCGACCTCTTGGGCCCCTTTTCTAAAGCTGCTGTCATATGCTCTGCCTATTAGAGACACCCTCCAATAACCCCCCTTTGCTCCCGTGCTTTCATCTCCATGTGTCAGCTGCATGGTATTTCATTGGGCGAGACCAAAGTTCTATTTCATATTAAAACGACCTTTCACTGTAAGAAGATTCCGATTTAAAAAAAGAATGAATTTAATATCTGTGCACAGCTAGATTTGTGTTGCATCTCTGTGGGCGGCAAGTAATGATTATATTCATTATCTATATTAATTCTGTCCATAGAATGTCAGAAAATAGTGAAATAGTATTTAGGCCCACAGTGGTTCCAGATATCTTTAGTCAGACCAATAGTCTAAAATACAACTAGAAGGGAACTCAGAAAACACAAATCTCCCCCAAGGTCCAACATCCCCCTCATGAAACCACATTCAACATCACTACCTGCATGAGTGTGCCTTTGCATGTCTGTGCATGTGTTTGGGACTAATAAATGCATCTTAATCTTAATCTTAATCTTAATTTGAGGAACTGAAATTTAGCAACTTATTGCCATTTCTTCTTAGATTGTGATTATCAAAAGATGGATTTTCTGTCCATCTGTCCAGTTGTCACAGTTTAAATGTTAAACTACTTCATGGATTTATTGGAGTTGCATTGCACTTCAATAACTCCGGCATGTTTACATCTGACAGCTAATATCATCATGCACCAGCCCTGCAGGTAGAGCTACTATGTAACCACTTACTGTAAGAAAGCTTTGATGGACTTAGCTTTTCCCCATTATGTTGTGACCAGGGCGGATGTGACTATTCTTGTTGTGTAAACACATTTTGTTTTCATACCTGATGAAAAGCACAAGAATAAATACACGACCATCACCAGAATTGCGAATTTCGATCTTCCACTGTGTGTGTACGATCACACAAGTGTGAGTGTGTGTTGAGTCCACACCAGAGCCGAGGCGATAGCTCCGTGTGAATGCATTCTATCAGGCCTGATGAGAAACCTGTCACGAATGAAAACGATCTGTTTGCTGGTTGTTTTATGGAAGGTTAATCAATGAAGGTGGGCGATCGATGCAAGTGGAGCCTCTGGCATCTAGATATAAATTACCAACACGTGTGAATACTAGAACTGATTTTCTGCCTTCTGCTAAATGACATAAAACACACGTAGTTAGAGTCGTCATTCATTCATCACCTTGACAAACCACAGCAGCTCGGCCGATGGGAAAATGGGCACAAGTCACGAGAAGCATCACATGGTGTGTGGATATCTGTCTTCTTCTGGTTTCCGTTTCCTCTAAATGCGGAGAGTAGTCAGAATGGTTAAAATCCTGCTTGAAATAGTGTAATTAATTTGATTTTAACAAAAGAAACAACTCATCCATCATTATTCAGGGGAACAAAACCTATTTATTATAAGTCAGAGGTCCCATGTGTGTCTTTAATCAAGGGAGCGAATCCACAGACACACAGTCTAACAGTAGGAAACCAGAGAATTCCCACAGATTTCTGGTACCTGTGCGGATTACCGTGATGATTTAGCCTCCAGAGGAATGTGAGCCTCGGAGCTGACGTTTCCAAAGCCCTGCTCTCTTCTGCCTTCAATTCAGTGTCAGGGCGAGTGGCGGTCACAAGGGCTTGAGCGTGAGCAGCTTCATGCATTAATGAATAACAAGGCTGGAGGTACGCATCAAAGCCCAACTGCTGAACTGTTGGTGGAGGCCGAGAGCAGCTAAAAATAGACTGAACTGGTCCTCCAGCCACTTGATATAAATCAATCTTTTATTATGTATTTGTAATGGGTGACCACTCATGTCTTGTTCTACCTAAAGGAAACACACTGGTTTAACATCCTAATGTGCACGTTTGCATCCTGAGTTGTTGCAGTAGAAAAATAAATGTACAATTGAGTTTGAGATCTTTTATAGCTCAGCACTAGAGTCTGGCCCTGAGTGATATTACAGAACTACTCACTTGATACGCTCCAATCTGAACTCTAAGATCCTCCAACCAACACTTGCTAGTAGTCCCTAAGTCAAGGCTGGTGACAAAAAGATTTGTCCACTGGTCAAAAATCGCACTGACACTCACCAACATCTGTTTTTTGTCTGTAATGTCAATGGATTCAATCGGCGTTCACTCCCGGGGTCAAGTGACTCTACAGCAGATAAAGGATTAAATCGGTTCTGATTAGATGTGCTAATTTGAAAAGGCAGCAAGAAAAGAGAGCAACTCAGTTTTTTGTGTGTTTTTGACGCATTGGAGGTAAGAAAATGGAGGGAGGCTTAACACTGGCAATGGGAAAAGAGTACCATATACCCACTAATATTGGTGTATAAGAGGTGTTTCGGCCATAAGGTCCCAGATTCAATAAAGGAATCTTCTCTCATGCCAGCATGTAGCGTGAGGGAAGCGGGGAAATGAAGGACTGCAACAACGCCTCCAGGGGAAGTTCACCTCCAGGAAATAACTTAACTCTTTTGTGTGCCACAGCACAGGTTCGTTGATCTCGGGGCAAGAGATGTGTTTCACTCGTAAAAAATAACTTTTATATAACTCACATGCATAAATCAGCAAAAAGCCAAATGTAACAAACAATCGACAGAACACAAATTAACATGAAATGAAACACTTAGACACTTTTTGCCATCAGGTCCCAGAGGCTCTGGAAATGTTTTGCCTTAGTTAAGACTTGATTTGCTAGCTCTTTATTTTTTTAAGTCATTTCTAAAAACATATTTTCATAGGAAAGCGTTTCAACGTCTGACTTTTAACTGGTTTTACCAGATTTGGTTGGTTTTGAATGTTTTCTTTAATTCTATCTATCTTAAACTGCTTTTGTTTTTTTCTGTATTGTTTTATTCCCAAATATTTTGTAAAGCTCCTTGCAAAGTTGTTTATATAAGTGCCATAGATATAAATATATCAATATAGTTATTATTTAATCAAGTTGTAATATTGGTGTTTTGCATCACAGCAGTAATTTACCCCTCCACACAGTGGGTTTTTATACCTGTGGGGATGATGTCTCCAAACAATAACTCATAAATATGTTGCACGGCCTTGATATTTCTCCAGGTCAACAGCTTGTGGTCTATTAATGTCACTTTGCCCTCTGTTCCTCAGTCACTCTCTTATTCTCCTGTTTATTTATGAGCAATTAAGAGTCAGCAACTGAAGCCGTTTTCCTGAATCTCTGGTTAGCATGACACAGAGTCACATATAGTGTATTTATGAACGTGAAGGGAGGAATATAAGGGAATTTATAATGGATAAAGAAAATCCTTTAGCACCGTGAACAAGTCGCCTGTAGCTCACCAGGTAATGGACTAACCAAAGGTTGGAAGGCTTTTAAATTCATATTGAGTTTTTTTTTGCCAGGAGCCCTTTTACAGTATCATCCACTGCTTTTATCAGTGTGGATGACTTACGGTTAACTTGCTGCAAGGTTCCCATCAGTAGTCGTGGTGCACTGTGCATTGCGTTATTTCAGTCTGCTCTCATAGCTGATTGGTGTCATGGTTCATCCATGCCTCAGTTTCAGGGGCTCATGTGTTACTGAAGAATCTTCATTCCTCTTCTTTACCTTCTAGCTGTTGATTTAACTACAATCAGTTCGGCGAGCAGAAACTTCCTGCTCAAATTCTTTAAGAGCCTTTTCTGCCAAATTTAACTAAGTATTTTCTTTTAATGGTTGGTTCAGAATTAAAGTATCACTCACTGAAATAATTTCTTCTAATGTGTTAACTTCTGGTCCCAGATTACAGACCAGTCAGCAAGTTCCCGGGTTGCAGTTCTTCTCTTTTACTGAAGCCCTAATACTGGTTGTGTAAACTTCTTCTCAGTGGCACCTCGGACCCTTTGTGGAAATATGTGGTGCTAGAAGGAAATCTGGAAATGAAAACTTATTGACGGTAGAAGAAATATATATTTTGAATGCTATGACTAGATGTTTGTTTGAGCAGTATCAAACAGTGTCTTGTATCGATGACTCTCTTTAGCAAGTCACTATTTCAACTGCTCCATTTTATATTGTTCCACTGGATTCCTTGCTTAATTTTGAGATATTTGATAATATGGTCCTGCACAATCCTCTGTGAACATCCCAGATATCCCCTTTTCAACATCTCTGTAGTTATTTATCAGTGTCTTGATCCAAGCGTGTTCTGTCCGTATATCTCCTCCCACTGTGGCCTGACGTTCTATAACGGTGTTCAGTGGTCATCGGGCCAACTATTGATCCGTCAGCTCGAGCTCAAACAGAATCTGCTTCATCCATCTGGGATAATCGTTAAATCTCCATCAACATGTATAGCAGCCAAAAACGCAAACTGCACTTAGTCTGCATTGCATGGGTGCTACAGAGATAAATAATGTGTCACTTCAAATAAGGGCAAAGCAGGAGACTGTGGAAAGAATAGTGGCCCGACCGGAGAGAAAAGGAAAGAGGGAACTCTGAGGTGTGTTTGGCAGGGACGCCCGTCTGCGGTCAATATTAGAAGACAAACGATTCTTGTCAAATATCAATTTGTTTAAGAGATGCTGCTCAATTATATGAGTTTTTGGAGCTGCAAATTGATCCCAGTCTGATTAAAACCAATAAATTCATGAAAAATCAACATTTATGGATTGAAGATGGCTCATAACGCGCCCTTGTTGTTCCAAACCGTCTCGCAAACCTTGCACACCATGAGGGCCAGCGCCAACACAGAGTCAACCTTCCCTGATGTCGCTATGTTATGGCATTTGTGTATATACAGTGGATAAAACAAGTCTACACACCCCTGTTTAAATGCAAGGTTTTTGTGATGTAAACAAATGAGACAAAGATAAATTCTGTCAGAACTTTTTCCACCTTTACTGTGACCTATGACGTCAACAATTCAGTTGAAAAACAAACTGAAATCTATTAGTTGGAAATATTAAAAGTAAATAACTTACAATAACCTGGTTTCATAAGTGTGCACACTCTTAACCTAATACTTTGTTGAAGCACCTTTTGATTGTA